>NC_057740.1:14298991-14381078 GCF_004010195.1 Chiloscyllium plagiosum
GCCTAGGAACCCTCCAACCACAAGGGATGAACTCAGATTTCCCCAGTTTCCTAATTTCCCTCGAACTCAGCACCGCCTTCCTAACCTGCAATCTTCTTCCTGACCTCTCAGCCCCCACTCCCATTCCGCCCTATCACCCTCACCTTAACCTCCTTCCACCTATCGCATTTCCAACGCCCCTCCCCACCTTTTATCTTAGTCTGCTTGGCACACTTTCCTCATTCCTGAAGAAGGGCTCATGCCCGAAACGTCGATTCTCCTGCTCCTTGGATGCTGCCTGACCTGCTGCGCTTTTCCAGCAACACATTTTCAGTGAGATGTTATTATCTCAATACAACCCATTGAATATCTGCAATGTCATCACAAAGATGAGTTGTGGAAGGGAAGATTCTTCCTTTTCAGACAAACATTGAGACTTTAAAGTCAGTGAGTTTTCAAAATTGGTTATTAGTTTTCAGGATTCTCCAATAGAGACCTGTGAACACTGCTAACAAGTATTTTTACATACATCAAAGAATACATATGCAGTGCTCCGTTCATGTTCAAATTGACATTAAACTGAAAGTTAATGTTAACTCAAAACACAAAACATACCAGTGCAAAACTAAGATATACTTTACAATGGTGTCAGTGATTAAATTCAAGTACATTTTTCTCAACAGCTCAGTTAGATCATCCAGTCAGAATCATTCAAAACATAAAAGTAAAAGGTTAAGTGCTCTATGCAAAATCAATTGATCTCCACTGCAGCAATATTAAGACTGAGAGAAGGAATCACAATATCGGAAGGAGACAGAGACAATGTAAGTGCCATACTTGTCAGGGTCCCAGCAATGTATGCTTTAGGTATACAAGCAACGACAGGAAATACAACGCATTTCTGCTTAGTTGTGTCCGCATCTTAGACTTATATCCATATTCAACTAACATTTATCTGTGTAATGTAAAAGAAACTAGTTATAACCTGCTGAGATGGTAGCCTTGAAAACACAAAACTTCTAAATGGAAATGATCCACAAAAAAGGGTTTGAAGATTGCACATGATGGGAGTTGTGATGACTTCTGTTGTCAACTTGTTCCACTGTGGAATTGTACTTGTGAAGAAATGATCTTTATAGACTGTGTCCATGGCTACCTTGTATTTAGGCATTGTTCAGGGATCTAAGTACTTGTATCTGCTAATTTCCACTTATCTACTCCATATTTTACAGTACATAGTCTGTCTAGTTTTCCTCCCTCCTTTGCTGCAGTAATTAGAGTTAGAGGTTTTACAGCATGGAAAAAAAGCCCTTCAGCCCATTATATCTGTGCCGATCATTAAACAACCAACTATTCTAATCTTATTTTCCTGCACTTGGATCACAGCCTTGTATGCCAATTACCATTCCAAATCTTTGGTCAAGAATATGACAAAGATGCTTACACTATACCGATTGCTTCAGCATATCCTTGGATTGCTTCAATCTTGGCTTGGTTATGATGCTCCCAAGAATCAAGCAACTTGCCAATACTCATCAACAAGACTTACCTTGAACAGTAGCTGCCCGAGTAAGAAACCAGACAGTAAAGAGACAGGTGGAAATTGGCAAGATTTAATTAAACTATGTTATTGCTTCCTGCTTCAAGTCTCCACTTATTTTTCATTCCTGTGCATAATTCAAGCCCAAGTGTTAAGCTTAAAGAATAAAATAAGTAGCTTTTTGTATGTCAATGCTGTCTCAAAGATTTCAAGCTGCACTGACCTCTATTCTGTAGAAATAACTGCATATCAAAGATAATTAAGGAAAAATTGACAGCAACTTTTACACAAATTTTTATTTGATTAGATTACTTAGATTACTTACAGTGTGGAAACAGGCCCTTCGGCCCAACAAGTCCACACCGACCCGCCGAAGCGCAACCCACCCATACCCCCACATTTACCCCTTTTAACCTAACACTATGGGCAATTTAGCATGGCCAATTCACCTGACCTGCACATCTTTGGACTGTGGGAGGAAACTGGAGCACCCGGAGGAAACCCACGCAGACACGGGGAGAATGTGCAAACTCCACACAGTCAGTCGCCTGAGTCGGGAATTGAACCCGGGTCTCTGGCGCTGTGAGGCAACAGTGCTAACCACTGTGCCACCGTGCCACCCACACCACTGTGCCACCGTGCCGCCCACTATTCTTTAGTATTATTCTACTTTTCTTTGCCATTTGGAGGAAGCTTCATCCAAAGCAATTTCAATAATTGGTATGATGAGATGAAATATACAAGTTGAAATGATTTGTTTATACAAGTCTGTCTTGACCTTCACTGTGGTGTTTGTAATTTCTTTAGCCCCTCACCCAAGCTATTATTCACGTGATGTCTTGACAGGATTTGCAAGGAGGTGTGTGGCAACAGATCAAACAGTTATTGTGAAATAGGTTGTGTATGGTTTGGATTTGGCTAGGAAGGAAAGTTTGTTAAAGAATCTTAAAGGTAATGGAGGTTGATGTTGAAACACTAGAATATTGAGGTTCTACAGACACAGAGAAAATTAGTTATTTTCATTTCAATATTTTCACTTTGACATTTATACTTAAATGTAAGGTCCTGAGGAGTTTTGCTGAACAAAGACATCTGGGAGTGCAGGTTCACAGTTCTTTGAAAGTGAAGTCGCAAGTAGGCAGGACAGAGAAGGAGGCACTTGGTATGTTTCCCATATCGGTCAGTGCATTGGGAGGTCATGTTGCAGCTGTACAGGACATCAGCTAGGCCACTTTTGGAATACTCTTTTCAACTCTGGTCACCCTGCTACAGGAAGGATGTTGTGAAACTTGAAAGGGTTCAGAAAAGACTTACACAGATGCTGCCAGGGTTGGAGGCTTTGAGCGACAGGGAGATACTGAATAGGCTAAGGTTCTTTTCCCTGGAGTGTCAGAGATTGAGGGGTGACCTTATAGAGGTTTATAAAATCATGAGGGGCATGGATAGGGTGAATAGACAAGGTCTTTTCCCCAGGGTGGAGGAGACAGCATAAGTTTAAGGTGAGAGGAGAAAGAAAAAAAAGGGACCGAAGGAGAAACCTTTTCATGCAGAAGGTGTTGCGTGTATGAATGAGATGTCAAGGGAAGTAGTGGAGGCTGGTAAAATTATAATACTGGAATATTGCTTTCAATTCTGGTCTCCCTCCTATCAGAAGGATGTTGTGAAACGTGAAAGGGTTCAGAAAAGATTTGCAAGGATGTTGCCAAGGTTGGAGGATTTGAGCTATAGGGAGAGGCTGAATAGGCTGGGGCTGTTTTCCTGCTCCTCGGATGCTGCCTGAACTGCTGTGCTTTTCTAGCACCACTCTTATCTAGAAGAGGCTGAATAGGCTGGGGGTGTTTTCCCTGGAACATCAGAGGCGGAGGGGTGATCTTATAGTGGTTGAGAAAATCATGAGGGGCATGGATAGGATAAATTGACAAAGTCTCTTCCCTAGGGAGGGGGAGCCCAGAACTAGAGGGTAAATATTTAGGATGAGAGGAGAAAGATATAAAAGAGACCTAAGTGGCAACTTTTTTTATGCAGAGGGTGGTACGTGTATAGAATGAGCTGCCAGAGGAAGTAGTGGAGGCTAGTACAATTGCAACATTTAAGTGGCATTTGGATGGGTATATGAATAGGAAAGGTTTGGAGATATGGGTTGGCCGCTGGCAAGTAGGACTAGATTAGGTTGGGATATCTGGTCGGCATGGACAAGTTGGACCAAAGGGTCTGTTTCCGTGCTGTACATTTCTATGACTCTCTGACTTTATTTAAAAGGCATCTGGTGGTATGAGAAGGATAGGTTTAGAGGTATATGGGTCAAATGCTGGCAAATGGGACTAGATTAGGTTAGGATATCTGGTCAGCATGGACGAGTTGGACTGAAGAGTCTGTTTCTGTGCTGTACATCTCTAGGACTATTCAAAATGAAATGTGCAATTCTCTGACAATCACTACAGTGTGATGAGGATAATGCACATGATCAAACTACACTTCAATGTCAATTTTCAAATCACTTCAGAACACGCCATATGCAACAGATAAATATTCAATTTATTATAAAACAAAGAACTGTGGATGCTAGAGAGTGGAAACAAAAAACAAATTGCTGGAGAAACCCAACAGGTCTGGCAGCACCTGTGGTGAGAAAAGAGTTAAGATTTCAAGTCCAGTGACCAGTAAAGTTATTTCTTCTTTCCATAATTCTGCATCTTAAATAACAAAATATTAACTGCTAGAAACCAACAATTCATCATCATGGAGAAACAAACAGAAGGCAACTGGTCAACATTTTAAGTCTCAGGTTATTTCTTAAGAATAAAAGATGCTCTGAAGTTTCCATTTCTCTTTGAAGATAGAGCATTTTTAAATACTAGTAAATTTAAGTGGAGAGACTGGGCTTGGCACAAATGATAAATCTATATTTTCAGTATTGTTTTACAACCTGTTTGCATTTTGTGTAAATGATGACCACTGCAAAAGCCACTGGAAATTTGTAAAATCCCACTGATATTGTTCAGGAAAGTTAGTCTGCTTTGATGAGGCTAATATACAAATAATTCCAGTCAAACAGTAGTGCTGATTCTTACATCAACGCTGCTCAGTTCAATAATTACAATGCAATAATACAGTAAAGTTTCAGCTTTGATCTCCAGCGTCTGCAGACCTCACTTTCTCCTCAATAATTACAATGTCGCATAAAGCTCACATCTTAACCAGAGGAAAACTTCCACTGAGGGTAAGTACAGCATGTTACTAAGCAAGGGAAAAAAAAACTTTAAATTAGCTACTGAAATTTGGGAAGCAATAAATCGAGGTGAAATAACTAGACCATAATTTTCCCACTATTTGTTGGTTGTATCGATGTAAATAGTTCAAGAGCATTGCTTTTCTTCATTGATATCTTTAGTCACGTTCAAAGAAAATATCATATTGAACAGTTACAGAGGGTGGAAAATTTCTCAATTGTTTATAAAGAGACTCTCAGATGTCAGGTTTGATGCAATTAACAAATCTGGTAGCCAGTTAAGGAATACAGAATTAGCAGATAGCATTACCATAATTACACATCCCAGATGCAGGATTAACAAAACAAAAAGGTTTGGCACCAAGGTGCCTGAAGAGAGATTCAGGCAGAAGACCAAGTGTTTAGTCCAAACTCTAGTTTTAGACAGCAGGTAAAGAAAGAAGTAAACAGACACTCTGGAAAGGAATTTTCTCTCATGTCTTAGAGAACTTTTACAGAAATTTTGAATTATTGCTGAGACACAATTTTGTAATTTAGATGAATTACAGTGATTCATCCATCTTACCAAAGAGGGTCAGTTCTGGAGGAAGTGCAGTTTAAGGTTGAGTCAAGAGGGGTTTTGTTGATTCAAGAGATATGGCCTTTACTGGCAGTCCATGCAATGTAGGCACACTCTTAATGCTGTTACATTAGGGGTTCCAGAAGTTTGACCCAGTGACACTGAAGGAACATCGACATATTTCCAAGTCAAATAGTGATTGGCTTAGAGGTGAACTTGCAGGTGGTGCCATTCTCTTGTACCTACTGCCTTTGTCCTTCTAGATTTTGGTGCTTTGAATGTGCTGTCGAAGGAGCACTGGTGAATTCTTGTGGTGCATCTTCTCACGTCTGCACAATGTTGCTACTGTGGAGTGATAGAAGAAGTGAAACGTTGTGGGTGTGGCACAAATCAAGCATGCTGCTTTGCCCTGGATAATGTCCACCTTCTAATGTTGTTGGAACTGCCTTCATTCAATCAGAGTATTCTATAACATTTCTGATGTGTGCCTTGCAGATAGTGGACTGGTTTTCAAGTGTCAGCAATTGAGGTATTTGCTGCAGGATTCCTAGCCTCCAACCTTTTCTTGTAGACACTGTATTCATATGGCTAGTCAGTTCAGTTTCTGGTCAATAGTTATGCTATGGATTCAGATAATGGAGCATCCACTGATAGTATTACCATTGAATGTCAAGGCATGATAGTCAGATTGTCTCTTGCTGGAGATGATCATTGCCTGGCATTTGTGTGATCTGAATTGTACAGGCCATCAGCCACCCCAAACCTGAATAATGCCCAAATCTTGCTGCAATGGGCATGGACTACATTGTGCAATCATCAGCAAACATTCCACTTTTAGCCTTATAACGGGGAAAGGTAGTTCATGATGCAGCTGAAGATGGAGACTACCCCATTTTCTGCAGAAATGTCCTGGAGCAAAGATGACTGACTTTCTGATGAAGAAATTATGCTCGAAACGTCCACTCTCTTGCTCCTCGAATGCTGCCTGACCACACTCTTCAATTCTGATCGCCAGCATCTGCAGTCCTCACTTTCTCCTTTTGACTTCCAACAACCACAACTACCTTTCTTTGTACCAAGTATGAGCACAACCAGTGAAAGATTATGCTAGATTCCCACTGATTCCAGTTTTCTGAGAGCTCTTTGATGCCACACCCAGTCAAATGCAGCCTTGATGTCAAGGACATTGATTTTAACCTCACCTCAGGAATTTAGCTTTTTCATTCGTGCTTAAACTAAGGTTGCAATGAATCCGAAATGCTGGGGCCTCAGGAGAAAACCAAGATAGATCATTCATTTGGCATGTCTAGCTGAAGATGGCTGTGGATACAATTATTGCAGTTGTCAGATTGCAATTTAACCTGCTTGATTTTCTACACTTAGCCACCTCTGCACAGATAAAATGCATTTCATGTTGAGGTATTTTAAAACTGATAAAATGCACATAGAACAGCACCTTAAAGTAAACTAATGCCTTAATTATAGGGTTCACAATTTAGAGATATCTATGATTTGAGTGTCCAACCTTTAAGCAGAAAGTGGTACCATTAAAAATCTCTAAGGAATAAAACACAATAACCAGAAATTAGGACTTCCGTCCATCAAAACAGATAGGAGAAATTTGTTCTCAGACTCTTTCATCTTGAGTTACGTTTAAGCCAGAAGCATTTGCTACAAATATTAAAGAACAATTTGCAAGTTTCAATTCTAAAAGTTAATACAACTCCTAATCATCACTCAGACTATTTAGAAGCTTGACTATAAAATTACACGATATTAAAATGACCAGCCATCACTGATTAATGCATCCTGTTCTTAAACCACAAAACCAGACCTCACACCCACTAAAGCTATCTGGGTTACCATAGGTATATTAGTAGGAGAGAGTCGCCATCAAATCAGAGAAAACTTATAGTTGACAACAAATAATACCAATACACTAAGAAAAGTGCTTCCCACCAACCACTCTAATTTATAAACATAAATAAATAATGACATCTTAGGATCTTCTAAGTACAAACAAATGACAACATGAAATAAACAGTTGATCATTCATAACGTACTGAGAAAATTTCATTGCAAAGTAAAAACAGGATTTTCAAGTGGTTATGAAGGACAGATGTAAATCAGTAAATTAGAGATGTACGTAACAAGGGTAAATTCAATCTAAATAAAGTCTGGATAAATCTAATGACCATGACTACTGTGGAGGACAAATTTCTAAATATGTACAAAATGATTTTCTAGAGCAGTGCTTGATGTACCAATTAGGGACAGTGTACTGTCGATTTAATACTACTCCGTCACTAGGGACTACTTAGCTATCTTGCTGTAAAAGAATCTTTAGGGAAGAGTGATCACAATGAGATAGTATTTCCCCTTAACTTTGAAAATAATATACTTTCAGCTGAAATTTAGGCCTAGATGCACTGTAGAAATTCATCAATACGTCTTAGACTGTACCTTCCAAACCCCGGACTACTACCATCCACAAAATCAAGATACATTGGAACACCACTATCAAGTTCCCTCCAAGCCACTCATCATCCTGACTTGGAAATATATTGCTACTTCTTCCGTGTCATTGGGATAACATCCTGGAATTCCCTCCCTAATGGAATTGTGGTTCTACCTGCAGTATATAGACTGCACTGGCTCAAAAAGTCAACTCACCATCATCTCAAGGACAATTAGGGATGGGCAATAAATGCCGGCCCAGTCAGAGATGCCCTTTTCCTAGGATCGAATTAAATAAAAATCAAAGCAAATAAATCTATGAAGCTAACAAACAGACTGTGGGAGTTGGGAAAATATATTAAAATATCAGATGGGAGACAGACAGCTAGTATTTAAATAATTAAATGGACAATTTTCAACAAACATACATCCTTTAAAGGTATAAGTAGTTAATAGGAAAACTGAGTTGACCATAGTTAACAAAAGAAGTTAAAGGTTGCATTAGATCAAGGATTATGGCTAATAAATGTTGCCAAAGACAGAGTAAGACTGAGGATTGAGAGCATTTTAGTATTTAGCAAAGAAGGACTAAACATTAAACAAATGTAAAAGCTTCCAGCTGTGAAGGATGGTAAAAAATAGTTTAAATAAATGTGAATAAGAGGGAAGGAGTATGTGTGAGGGGAGGGAGAAAGAGGGAGAGAGGGAGAGAAGTACAAACCTGTTGGCCTGATTTCAGTAACTGGGGAAAATAGTTGAATCAAACAGAGAGGAAGTGATAACTGGACACAGAAATTAATTGTGTTTGAGTAATGCTTAAAAAAAACTGCCTTTTTGCCTTGCACTCACTAGGATATTTCACAAGAATCCAAATTCAAAGGGCAAACCCACATTTATACTGCAAGAGAGGAGTGCTAATTGAGTAGCAACTGAACTCTGATTGGTAGAAGCATTCTGGATTAGTGGTGCTGGAAAAGCACAGCAGTTCAGGCAGCATCCGAGGAGCAGTAAAATCTACGTTTCGGGCAAAAGCCCTTCATCAGGAACACAGGCAGAGTGCCTGAAAGGTGGAGAGATAAATGAGAGGAGGCTGGGTGAGTAGAAAGTAGCATAGAATACAATAGCTGAGTGGGGGTGGGGATGAAGGTGATAGGTCAGGGAGGAGGGTGGAGTGGATAGGTAGAAAAGAAGATAGGCGGAAAAGAAGACGGGCAGGTAGAACAAGTCATGGGGACAGTGCTGAGCTGGAAATTTGGAACTGGGGTGAGGTGGGGGAAGGGGAAATGGGGAAACTGTTGAAGTCCACATTGATGCCCTGGGGTTGAAGTGTTCCAAGGCGGAAGATGAGGCGTTCTTCCTCCAGGTGTCGGGTGGTGAGGGAGCGGTGGTGGAGGCAACCCAGAACCTCCATGTCCTTGGCAGAGTGGGAGAGGGAGTTGAAATGTTGGGCCACAGGGCGGTGTGGTTGATTGGTGCGAGTGTCCCAGAGATGTTCCCTAAAGCACTCTGCTAGGAGGTGTCCAGTCTTTGGTCGAGGCATTGCCATGGAAAATGCACCCATTACTGCTGATTGACAGTTAACAGCCAAGCTTTCTTCTAATGCTAAACCAGACAGGCTGACTGATTTCTGAGGACAATGTCCCAACCAAAGAACCAGCAAATGGCAATGTGACCAATGTTTTGAGTTGTAAAGAGCGCAGTGCGCATACATGTTCTTTCTGACTATAAAGAAAAGGACCCCTAATAACAGTATGAAACATTCAGCTCCCACAAGTACATCACACTATGAATCTGACAGACAATCAATCATAACTGGCCCAGTCAACCATACATTACCTTCAAAGAGTAAAAAAAAGTCAAAAAGATATTCACCCCTTTCATATAAATGAATAATGTGGTATATGAATTTTGGTGCTAGTGTGATGCCAGATCTGTAGGCCATATGGCCTACAGACTGACAGATCATATCATATAACATGTCTGTTTATCTGTTCGCAGTAAGCAGGATACTAACTGCACCCAAACAGGCCATGCTTTTGAAACATGAAAGACAGTGTGTAATATTATATATATACAATTCTGCAATTGGACCATATTTGTTAGATAATCCTCAAATATGGAATTCACTTGACAACCAATTTAAGATTGTAAGTCAAGCTAGCAGTTTGACTCATTTATGTGCACTGAAAGCTAGAGATTAATGCATAGAGCTCTTTCCTTTGCAGGCAAAAACATGTATATGCAGTGTGCCTATTTCAACTTAACAAAATAGGTGTCAGTCATTTGTTGGTTAATTTCTCAGGGCAATGTCCAAACCAGGATCAACCTGCCAAGTTTAAAATTTAAGCAAAGCTTGGTTATTAATAGTCAGTCAACATTAATAGATCCACAGCAACCCTTTCACTAATCAATGGCCACTTGCCAACCAATCAGCACTTTCCTTTCATGCAGTAAAAATGCTAGATACCCCTTGAATTTGTATTCTTGATAAATGCCCTGACGAATGCACAATGAAATTTGACAAACGGTGTCTTTTTCAGAAATATCTGATTAAACAGAGTAATTGCTGATTTAGGAAAAGGAAATCATTTTATCTCTAATTTGTTTCAGAACATTTCTACCAGAGTAGATACGAAGGAAACAATAGATGAGTGCATTGTATTTTCAGAAGGCTTCCAATAAGGCTGCACATAAGATGACAGCACATGGGACATGGATAATATATTGCAAGTGGGAACAAGTAAGTCATCCTTTGGTTGGCAGACTAAAGTCATTGCTGGGATCACAATTTAGACAGTGTGGATGTGACTACCAAATGCAAGAGGCCTAACAGATATGGCAGATGAACTCAGGACATGATTGGGAACATGGGATATCATAGCGATTGCAGAGACATGACTCAGGGATGGACAGGAGATTTCAGTTATCACTAAGAATAATAGCGTGGTTATGGTAGGAAATTTTAACTTTCCAAACATAGACTGGGACTGTCATAATGTTAAGGGTTTAGCTAGACAGAAACTTGTTAAGTGTGTACAAGAAAATTTTCTAATTCATGTTTGGATGTACTTACTAAAGAATGTGCAAAACTTGGCCTACTCTTGGGAAATAAGTTAGGGTAGGCAATTGAAATGCCAGTAGAGGAGCATTTTGGGGCCAATCACCATAATTTTATTAGTTTAAAACAGTGATGGAAAAGGATACATCAGACTTAAAAATTCAAGTTCTAAATTGGAGGAAGGTCAACTTTGATGGTATTAGGTAAGAACTTTCAAAGGTTGATTTGGGGCAGATGTTCGCAGGTAAAGTGACAACTGGAAAATAAGAATATAAGCATATTTGTACAACCTCTGTAAAAAAAGTTGCCCCTCAGGTTCCACTTTAGTCTTTCCCCTCTAACCGGAAACTGATGCCCTCTAGTCCTCGATGCCCCAACCTTGGGAAAAAGACTGAGTGCATTCACCCTATCCACAGCTCTCATGGTCTTATATACTTCTATAAGATCCCCCTCATTCCCTTACACTCAAGAAAAATGTCCTAGCTTGTCCAACCTCTCCCTATAACTCAGACCCTTGAATCCAGGCAACATCCTTGTCAATTTCTTCTGCAGTCTTTCCAGTTTAATAACATCCTCCCTATATCAAGGTGACCAAAACTGAACACAATATTCTAATTCCCAACTTCTACACTCAGTGCCTTGAATGATGAAGGCCAGTGTGCCAAATACTTTCTTCACTGCCCTGTCTACCCATGACTCCACTTTCAGAGAACTATGAACTTGAACTCCAAGATCCCTCTGTTCCACTGCACTCCTTATGGCCCTAACATTCACCATGAAACTCCTACCTTGATTTAACTTTCCAAATTCCAAGACCTCACACTTATCTATATTAAACTCCATTTGACATTTCTCAGCCCACTTCCCCAGCTAATCAAGGTCCTGCTGCAATTTGATAACCTTCCTCACTGTCCACGATACCGCCTATTTTAGTGTACCCTAGAACTCTGTGGGAAACTAGGGAAGTGATTGCTGGGTCCCTTACTGAATTATTTGTATCATCGATTGCCACAGGTAAGATGCCGGAAGACTGGAGATTGGCTAACATGGTGCCACTATTTAGAAAGGTGGTAAAGAAAACTAAGGGATCTTTCGACCGGTGAGCCTGATATCAATGGTGGGCAGGTTGTTGAAGGGAATCTAGAGGGACAGGATTTACATGTATTTGGAGAGGCAAAGACTGATTGGGGATAGTCAACATTGCTTTGCATTTTGGAAATAGTGTTTCACCAATTTGATTTGAGTTTTTTGAGGATGATTAATGAGAGCAGAGCAGTGGAAGTGACCTATATGGACTTTAGTAAGGCATTCGATAAGATTCCTCATGGTGGACTGATTAGTAAGGTTAGATCAGATGGAATACAAGGAGACCTAGCCATTTGGATACAGAACTGGCTCGAAGGTGGTGGTGGAGGGTTGTTTTTCAGACTGGAGGCCCGTGATCAGCGGTGTGCTATGAGTATCGGTGCTAGGTCCACTGCTTTTTGTCATTATACGTAAATTATTTGGATGCGATTGTAGGAGTTATGGTTAGTAAATTTGCAGATTACACCAAAAGTGGAGGTATAGTAGACAGTGAAGAAGGTTACCTCAGAGTACAATGGAACCTTGATCAGATAGGCTAATGGGCTGAGGAGTGGCACATGGAGTTTAATTTAGATAAATGTGAGGTGCTGCATTTTAGAAAGGCAGGTCAGGGCAGAACTTTTTCACTTAATGGTAAGGTCCTGGGAGTGTTGCTGAACAAAGAGACTGCGGAGTGCAGGTTCATAGTTCCTTGAAAGTGGAGTTGCAAGGAGACAGGGTCGTGAAGACAGCATTTGGTATGCTTGCCTTTAGTGGTCAGTGCATTAAATATAGGAGTTGGGAGATCATGTGCAGCTATACAGGATATTGGTTAGGCCACTTTTGGAATACTCCATTCAATTCTGGTCTCCCTCTAATAGGAAGGATGTTGTGAAACTTGAAAGGATTGAGAAAAGATTAACAAGGATGTTGCCAGAGTTTGAGCTATAGGGAGAGGCTGAATAGATTAGATTAGATTAGATTACAGCGTTGGAAACTGAGGGGTGACCTTATGGAGGTCTGCCAGAGTTTGAGCTATAGGGAGAGGCTGAATAGGTTGGTGCTAGTTTCGCTAGAGCGTTGGAAACTGAGGGGTGACCTTATGGAGGTCTGTAAAATCACGAGGAGCATTGGTAGGATGAATAGACAATGTCTTTTCCTATGGTTGGATATCCAAAACTCAAGGGCATAGGTTTAAAGAGGGGAAAGATTTAAAAGGGACCTAAGGGGCAACTTTTTCACACAGAAGGTGGTGCACGTTTGGAATGAGCTGCCAGAGGAAATAGTGGAGGCTGGCATAATTACAACGTATCAAAGGCATCTGGATAGGTATATGAATAAGGACGGTTGAGGGGGATATGAGCCAAATGTTAACAAATAGGACTAGCTTATTTAGGATATCTGTTTGGCATGGATGAGTTTGACCAAAAGGTCTGTTTCCTTGCTAGACAGCCTGATTAGTACTTGGATGAGACACTGCCTGGCAATGCCAGGTGCAGGAGGGCTAGGGTCCTCATGTGGCGCAATGGCAGTGTCCCTGCCCTGGACCAGGGAGGCTGGGTTCAAGTCTCACCTGCTCCAGAGGTGCATAATACCATCTCTGAACAGTTTGATTAGAAAAATGGGTTAATAAAATAAAAGATCAACAAACAAAACTAGAATCTTCTTATATCCATGATTTTGTCATAAACTTTATGTTACTTGTACCCACAAGCACTGAACATAACTTACAATACTTTGCCCATACCTACAGAAAGTAATTATGCATTATTGCAGAAGGTTTTACATAAAGCTATTTCAAAGAAATCTTAATGCACTATTACAGTAAGTCAGGCATCTAAGTTGGACATAAAGGGTAAAAACAGAATAGAATTTTCCAAAGAGAAATTAAATGGTAGGGCATAGTGTAGACAGTTATATAACCAAGATTCAGTGTCTTGAATACAATCAGCTCCCTGTATCAAACATTATATTACCATTCCAGTCTTAAACAAGTGTTGCATCAGAGAAAATAAAGTTTACAAAAACAGCCAGTCAGCATTTATATAAAAGCAAGGGATCAAGAAAAAAATATTTTCTATAGTATTTCACTCTGCATCATTATGAATGAAAAATATGATCACACAGTTATCATTACTCTAAAAAAACATAATGAAGTGGAAAATGAGATGTTGCACATCCAGCTTACCAGGGATTGTTGTTATCTTAATTCTGGGGCTTGCTTTGAAAAGAGCCCTGATTGCAGTTCTTAATGACATTATGCTTTGTATATAAGTAACTGGTAAGGCCTCAGCTGGAATACTTTTGCTATGTTAATACTTGAAACATTTGGTAGATAGAGGAAGTTAAACTTGAGGTTATCAAGGAACACTGCTACCTGTGTCCTTCATTGTACCAAGTCCTGTTTATCTCTCTGCCTTATGCTCAATTTACAGTGGAACAAGGTGGTGGCCATGTTCTAGGGAAATAATGGCTTATCTTTGACCTAATGCAATATTCACACCTGTGAATGAGTGTATTCAGAAAAGAATGGCCAGGATGTTACTGGAAATGGAGGGCTTGAGTTATAAAAACATGTTGGATAGGTAGAAGGTTCGGGGTGACCTTTTGGAGGTTTATAAAATCATGATGGTGTAGTAAGGTTAATAGCAAGGGTCTTTTCTGTATGTTGGGGGAGTTCAAAACAAGGAAGCATATTTTTAAGGTGAGGGGAAAAAGATTTAAAAGGGACCAGAGAAACAACTTTTTCCAGAGAGTGATTCATATATGGAATGAACTGCTGGAAGAAGTGGTGGATGCAGGTACAGTTTTACAACATTTGAAAGATGTTTGGATAAGTACATGAACAGGAAAGGATAAATGCCAAATACGGGCAAGTGGGGACTAGTTTAGTTCAGGAACATGGGTGGAATGGACTAGTTGGACTGAAGAGTATGTTTCCACTCAAACATTATAAGAATGTGATTGCACTAGGGAAAGTATAGTGGAGATTTACCAGCATGCTGTCTGAGATGGAGGATCTGAGATACAAGGAGAAATTGGAAAGGCTGGGTTTTTTTTCTTGGAGCAGTGAAGCTTGAAAGGGTCCTTAATAGAAGCACAGTATGTGGAATTGCTGTACAATAAATCAGGTAGGTAAGACGACCCTATTTCATTAGTTCAGGGGTCAATACCAGGATTTAAATAAAAGAGGTAGAAGGCTAAAAACAACAAATGCTGGAGATTACAGTGGGTCAGACAGCATGCAGAGAGAGAGCAAGCTAACGTTTTGAATGTAGATAACAAAATGACAACAAAGCTAGGAAACGGGATTAGTATAGTGAAAAAGAGTTTACAAGGATATAGGCCAAATGCTAGCAAATGGTCCCAGGTCTTCTATGGATTACCCAAAATTCACTACCAGGAGCTCCCCTCAGACCAACAGTCTCGCTACCCGGAACACCAACTTACAGATTAGCCAAGGAGCTACACCAAAGACTAAAACACTTAGAAGATTTATGCCACTCCATCCACTCCACCCAAGAATTCCTGAAGACCAAAGACACCTACATAGAAGAGGATGAAATGATGGTTTCCTTTGATATAACAGCCCTATTTACATCCATCAATATCAAAATCTCCGCTACACTTTCTGACTACGCTATTAGAAAAACCAAAGACACATACACCATATACTACTAACTTCATCAGCAAGGACAATATAGTCAAGCTAGTGGACCTATGCCTTACCACCCACTTCACCTTTAACAACAAAACCTACAGACAAACCAAAGGAACACCCATGGAATCTCCGATAGGGTTCTTAGCAGAGGCAGTAATGTAGAGACTCAAACAAACAGCTCTGCCAACCATCCAACCCAAACTTTGGGTCTGCTACGTGGATGACAACTTTGTCATCACTAAACAAAACAAATTATAGGAAACATTCAAGACAATCAATAATACCCTTACTGGCATAAAATTCATTAAAGAGGAGAAAAACAACAACAAACTACCATTCCAAATTGTTGCAGTAGAGCGAACAGCCAATGGGGAACTTCAAACCAGCGGCTACAGGAAAACAACACATACAGACCAAATACTGAACTACAGAAGCAAATCATCCCAACATCCACAAATGGAGCTGCATTAGAACATTATTTCAATGAGCCACCACACACTGCAGCACAGAGGAAAATCACCGACACAGTGTATTCAAAAACAACGGGTACGCAATCAACACAGTCTGCTGATTTCTCAGCAACAAACCCAAACAAGCAGACAAAATGCGTCCAGAAACCCTAGCGACTCTCCCTTATATCAAAGACATCTCAGAAATTACTGCCAAACTACTCAGACCTCTTAGCATTATGGTTGCCCACAAACCCACCAACACACTAAAACAGCAGATAATGAACTTAAAAGAACCTATACAGACAACAAGCAAAACTAATGTAATTTATAAAATACCGTGCAAGGACTGTAACAAACACTACGTTGGACAAATAGGCAGAAAACTAGCCACCAGGATACATGAACATCAATTAGTCACAAAAAGACATGAGCCACTGTCACTAGTTTCTTTACATACAGATGAAGGAGGACACCACTTCGACTAGGACAACACATCCATCCTAGGACAAGCCAAACAAAGACAAGCGCGAGAATTCCTAGAAGAATGGCATTCTAAACGGAACTCTACCAACAAATACACTGATTTGGATCCCATTTACCACCCCCTGAGAAAAAGAACAGGAAATGACATCACCGACCTAAGGAAACCCAAACACAAATAAAAAGTGGGCCATACCACAAGTGCTTCACCAGAGGCTCACTGATTATGTTACCTAGTATGGTGATGAAACAACTGAAAACGAACGTTCCAACTCCACGAGCAAACTTGCATCCAGAACCTCGACTTGAGCTACAAATCTTCACAAAACTTGATTGCAGGTCAGATAGGGATGTCTGGTCAGTCCAGATGAGTTGGACCGAAGGGTCTGTTCCTGGATTGTGAGACTCCATCTCTGCTGACTGGCATGGACATGGTGGGCTAAATGGTCTCCTATAAATGTCTATGTGCAGATGCTCTCATCTTGCCTCACCTCGAGACTTTTTGTTTTCCTGCTACCGGTAGATTTGTACTCATTTACATTCATTTATGCTTTAGAATTGTTGGAGCACCCAGGAATTACAAGCAACCGAAGAAAAATACCTATACAGTGCATTCAAGAAGAAGTCCGCCAATTCTTAAACAATCAACCCAAACAAGTAGACACAACATGCCCAGACACTCTAGCCACACTACCATACAAAGACATCTCAGAGATGACTTCCAGACTACTCTGAGCCCCTGGCATCATGGTAGCCCACAAACCTACTAACACACTGAAATAGCTACTGATGAACCTAAAGGTCCCTATACCAACAACCAGCAAAACGAATATCATTGACAACATACCATGCAAGGACTGTAACAAACACTACATCAGACAGACAAGCAGAAAACTAGCCATTAGGCTACACGAGCACTAGTTAGCCACCAAACGACATGACCCACTAGCACTAGTATCCTTACATATAGACAAAGGAGGCCACCACTTCTACTGGGACAACACATCCACATCCTAGGACAGGCTAAACGAGGCATGCATGGGGATTCCTAGAGGCCTGGCATTCAAACCAAATCTCCATTATCGATTTGGACCCCATTTACCAACCTCTGAGAAAAAGAACCAGAGATGATATCGTCCACCATAACAGACCAAGACACACAAATAGAAAGTGGGACAGAACACCAGCGCTTCACCTGAGGCTCACTGATGATGTTATCTAGCATGGTTTGAAAACAAACTTGCCAGCTCAGCAAGCAAATTTACAAGCTGACACACTCTCCCTCTCTCTCCCACTCCCACACACACATCCCCTCTCCCAAACACACACACACATACAAGTCTATGGGTTGAATGTGCATTTGCAGATACATTCGATTTTGTCCAAAAAGCACAATCTGTAGGCAGTCCGTCCATGCAACATTTTGTAAATTCCTACTTTGCAAACAGAACCAATCTGACCCAAGGTTGGGATACAGACAGACTCTATCTTCACACCTTTAAATGCATTGTCTGAGCTGAGATGTCACTTTTAATTTGTACTGATAAAACCTTAAGTTTCCTCAGGGCCATAACTTGAAAGAAATTCTGGGATTCACATATCAAAACCTGCATCGCTAATCTAAGTGATTAAAGACTTAACAGAAATCTAGATTTGTCAATACATCGCAACAGTTACGTAATACTTTGATCTTTTACTATAAATTCCGTGTTCTTTGCTCCTGTTCCACTAGCTACCTGACGAAGGAGCAGTACTCCAAAAGCTTGTACTTTCATATAAACCTGTTGGATTGTAACCTGGTGTTGTGTGAATTTTAACTTTATCCACCCCAGTCCAACACTGGCACCTCCATATCATAACAAATTCAGGCATTCATGGAACCACATCACTTAATCTTTCTTTCACTTCAAGTTGAGAGTGGATGATGACAGCAAGTTAATGAAATATATAACTTTATGTTTAAACATTATGTATGTCTGTTGAGAAAATATCTAAAAGCTTATGGTTGAATTAAATTAAATGCAGTATTCCAAATAATTTTAAAGTTTCCTATTCCACTTAACCAGGAAAATGAAATCTGAAAAATTATTTAGAACAGTAGCAACTTCATTTATTTGCATTAGTCCTAAGTAGTATACAGTACCATAGAGTGTTGTAAGCCTGGCAAGTCCAGTTTCAGTAATATTTTTCCTTCTAACCCTGAAGGTCATAACTCCTGCTCAGTTATCAGTGGTTGCTACAGTTAACAATATATGTAATAAAAAATGTAAACCCAAAATGTAAAATCAGTTTATCAATTTATGATCTAATCTTGTTTTAAGTAATTATTTTAGTTTCTCTGAACTAACGTCTTCAAATTTATAACTTCTTATCCAGATGGATTGTCAAGCAGCTGCACTTTTCTCTCAACGTATGTAACCATTTTGTTCAAGTATCCATTTTCAACTACAGAAGGGTCCACGGTCAACATCTTCTTTATGTTTCTTCTGATGTCTTGCAACAAAGCATCGAGTACATTCACAGAATGAGAAAAGGTAGTGTACTGTTTATGCTACCAGACTAGTATTCCAGAGGTCCAGGCTCTGGGAACATGGTTTCAAATTTTGTGAGAAGATTTGTAGCTCGGGTGCTCGTTGCTGTGGTTCTGTTCGCCGAGCTGGAAGTTTTTGTTGCAAACGTTTCGTCCCCTGTCTAGGTGACATCCTCAGTGCTTGGGAGCCTCCTGTGAAGCGCTTCTGTGGTGTTCCTCCGGCATTTATAGTGGCCTGTCCCTGCCGCTTCAGTTATCAGAATGTACTACCTCATGCATATCTATATCAAAGTTTGTAAACACAAGGTTTCTTTGTTTTACTAAATTGTCAGCACCATCTCTTAAAAAATACAAAAATGTTTTCCCCTACTCAGAGTCATAGAGATGTAAAGCATGGAAACAGACCCTTCAGTCCAACTCGTCCATGCTGACCAGATTTCCCAATCCAATCTAGTCCCACCTGCCAGCACCTGGCCCATATCCCTCCAAACACTTCCTATTCATATACCTATCTAGATGCCTTTTAAATGTTGCAATTGTACTAGTCTCCACCACTTCCTCTGGCAGCTCATTCCACACACGTACCACTCTGTGTGAAAAAGCTGCCTCAGATCTCTTTTATATCTTTCCCCTCTCACTCCAAACCTATGCCCTCTACTTCTGGACTCGCCCACCCAGGGAAAAGACTTTGTCTATTTATCTTATCCATACCCCTCATGATTTTATAAACCTCTATAAAGTCACCCCTCAGCCTCCAATGCTCCAGGGAAAACAGCCCTAGCTTATTCAACTTCTTGCTATAGCTCAAATTTTCCAACCCTGGCAACATGCTTGTAAATCTTTCCTGAACCCTTTCAAGTTTCACAACAATTTTCTGATAAGGAGGAGACCAGAATTGCATGCAATATTCCAACAGTGGCCTAACTAATGTCCTGTACAGTCGCAATGTGACCTCCCAACTCCTGTACTCAATACTCTGACCAATAAAGGAAGGCATACCAAACACCTTCTTCACTATCCTATCTACCTGCGACTCCACTTTCAAGGAGCTATGAACCTGCACTCCAAGATCTCTTTGTTCAGCAACATTGCCTAGGACCTTACCATTAAGTGTAAAATTCCTGCTAAGAATGGCTTTCCCAAAATGCAGCACCTCACATTTATCTGAATTAAACTCCATCTGCCACTTCTCAGCCCATCAGATCAAGATCCCATTGTAATCTGAGGTAACCTTCTTCACTGTCCACTACACCTCCAACTTTCCACAGATAATTTGATGAGTCTATCATGTAAGCAGAGCACAGAAAGTAGGATAGATAATTCCAGGTTTCAATCGCAACTGAGCTCCTGATAATACATTCAAGGAACTAAGATTGTTTTATGCCTAAGAAAGAAAAATAATTCTTTGGCAAAGGTAGCCAGCAAAAAAAAAACATAGATGTAAACTGGATGAGTTCAATCTGGCTGGCAAATTGATTTTTTTTTAAAAATTCATAGTGGGATATGGATGCTACTGGCAAAACCAATTCTTTTTGCCTTCCATATAAAATTGTACACCAGCTATACCTTTTCAGAAGTGATAGAAGTTCTCTTTCCAATGAAAAGTTAAATATATATTAAAAGTGTCAGCTCTGCCAGATGGACATAAAAGACCTCAAGACACAACTGCTGAAAGTGTGGAGTCACACAAAGACAAGACCTGATAAAAATGGCAGATTTCCTTGCCCAGAAGAAATTATTGAATCAAACTGGATTTTACAATAATAAATTGTCATTGTCACTTCACATTCCAGAATCATTAAATGAATTAATTTCACCAGATGCCATCATGGGATTTGAGCCCTCATACATCACCACTATGCCAGCATTCCCATCATATTAACAACAATTCAGTAAGTTCCCAGTCACTCTTGCAGAAACTAACTTTATATTCCCGATATATTTAAATTAACTGAATTTAAATTTAGCAGCCGCCATGGTAAAATTTGACCTCAGGTCTTCAGATCATTATCCATAATTCAGAAGACTAGTAACAGCCAAATGCTACTGTACTATTTACTGACCTTCCCTGTCAAAGCTCATAATAATAATAAACTTGGATGAAATGCCAGTCTATAACTGTTATTCAGGGAATTATACCTATGCAGGAAATTGAAATGAGACAAGAGATGGCATGGGGATTAAGGAAGTACTACCAGAAGAAAAATGCCAAACACTGTTCGAGCAATAGTGGCTTCATTGCAGTTCTTACACAATTCAGGAAGTAGAGTTTTTTAAGCTCATGCAATTCTTACTTCAGTTCCTCTATGAGTCAAGTAAAACAGAGTCTGCTCTATAATCCACCCAATTTGTTTTTGCTCCTTTGCATAAGTCACCTGTTCTTTCATCCCATATATTAATCCTGACTGCCCCAAATCAAAGATTTTAAAATTTGCTGCAAATCAATAAAAACAAAAAAAGCTTAGAAATTCATGAGTCAATCATTATACAAAAGAGAAAGAAAGCTTAAATGTCAAGTTTAAAATACTGTGATGTACAATTCTAGCATCCAGAGCTCTCAGATCCTGAAATGTTACCTGTCTTCGACTTTCGGATATTGATTGGCTTTCTGTACATTTCCAACATGTTACGATATCACAAATCAATCGATACTTTTCAGTCAACTGAAAATTGCAGGAATTCTTCCCTATTTAATGCCAACTTTCTAACACAATTCACTGCAATTAGATTATTTCATAATCACAAGATCTGGACTAATACATGAAAGAGAGTTAACACTGGAATGACATTAGTCACAGAATAAGGCATTTGTGACACATTTGAGAAATTAAACAATGACCCCCCCTCCCCCCACCCTGAACGAAAACACACACACACACACACACACAGCGATGTATTCCACTTGACAAAAGTGAGCAAATAGTGTCACAGCTGGGTTGTTTTTGCAGACGTAGGTTGAATCTAGTCCCAAACATTGTAATTTGGCCATATTTGACTTCAATGATCATTCTAAAATACTGAAACCAGAGAAAAGAGTAGAGGGAGAAATATCAACATGAAGGTTAGTCATGATTCAAATTAATTAAAGCCCACTTCCATGTACAAGCCTTGTCAATCATTAAGTTTATTATTCTGACAAAAAACAGAACTAATTCAACACAACACAAAAAGCTTCTAAACATAAGTGACTCTGAAATTAGGATTGTTCAAGAATAATCTGCAATAGAAATCAATGTACAACTTTGCTGTCATCAATCATTAATTCCTGGAAGTCACTTGGAATATCTCACCTATAGCATATCAAATCTGCAAAATACAAAATGGGGTAAAGCACCTTCTTATGATTGAGTCGGAGCTGTCCATTACATCTTCTTATTGAGAGCTTCCTGATTTGTTAAATTCATCAGTAGAGTCATACAGCTAATTAATGCAAATGCTTTTTAGCTGTAGTCATAAACTAATACACTTTAATGTTGTGTAATGTGTTCTTCCATGTTGCTCTTCCGTCAGCACCTCAAATTAAAGACAATATTTACAACTATATTGCTAAATGTTTTTTCATAATGCATACGAATCTCACATGCCTATTACATTTTACTTTTACTTTAATCAATACGAATACAAAAGAATAAGTCTGCAAAGAATATTTCAGTACAAAAAAAGACTTTAAACTAGAGAAATCGAATTAACTGGAGCCAGATTTAGGTTGTCTACAAATCCTGTGTATATGCGTAGACATGTCTATTTAATGGAACCCAAATAAACTTGACAGGAAAAAGAGAATTCTATATAATGAATTGTCAGCTGAGTGTTGCTTACTGCCATAATGAAGTGGATGGAGTAAGCAGCAAATTCAGTTACAGTAAACAGGTTCCTCAAATTGAAACCACTCCATCTTGGCACCAAGTCAAAGCCACTGTAAAACCGCAATAAATGCAGTATCTGCTTCTCCAGGTCAAGAGACTAACCCAACTACTGCTAAATTTTCTGTAAAATGGACTGGAACTAAAATTTATACAAATGCCAGGCTTAGCTCAAACAGTAGCTGTCACTTTAATTCAAGAGGGTCTGTGATTAAACCCTATTTCACTGAGGAAGTACTGCATTATTAGAGATTTCATCATTCCAATAATGAAACTGAGGCCTTCTCTGTCCTCTGAGGTGATTGCAATATATCCCACGCCACTATTCCAATTAGAACAGGAAATCTGTCATTTCTTGACTAATTTCTATCTTAATCAATGTCATAAAAGTATTAAATAGGCATCAATACCCTTATTTCATTGTGGATCTGTGTTTATCATAGTAGCTATATTTTAGAAATAATTAATTAATTGTAAAATACTTTCAGTCATCATGAAAAGACATAACATAAAGGCAAGAATCTTCTTTCAAGTGAAATTATGGGAACCACCATACAAATTATTAAAAGTAAAGCTAAAAACAAAACAGCATTCCTCTTAGCAAAAACAAAATCAAACTAGAAAATTCTGTGGTCAGTCAGCATTTGCAAGTAGGTGAACTGTTAGCCTTATTGGTCGAGTAACACCCAAAAGGTCAATTTGTCGTTTTTCTTCCAAATACCAAGCAATAAATTCTTAGTAGACAGTTTAACTCCATTTATTATTAAAGAAAATGTAAAACAAAGCAGTCTTTCACAACAATTCTCTTGGAAATGGCTGCCCAATTCTTCCTCCGTGTCTAGCATGGAATTCTCCAAAACTGAATGCTAAGAAACCTATCCCAACCTTTCCTTCAATTCAGGTTATTTGTAGATCACTAAAAAAAAGGAATCGTTCGCCAAGTACTTTTCAGGAAAGCAATATAGCTTACAGCTATCTAGATTTTCACAAATAAGACTAATAGCACAACAAGAATTATAGATTATAGATCACAACAAGAAGAAAGTATAAACAAAAGGATTATTTCAATAAGTTCACAATATTCCATTACTATAGGTAAAAAAAAGTATTAAATTTGTATAGCATTAGGATTGAGTGGGAGAATGCGACTAATATATAATCCCTTTTAGGTGTTGATGGAACAGTATCTTATTATTAATCAGACTTATTTTTCTTCATTAGCGGTTTTACAGCTAGTAATCATAAAGCAGGAGAATGTCTGCTTTTGTTGCTTTCACAAATAATAACTTTTCCATGTTTTTAAAACCAAAAATGCATTACCACCCACATCCTGCCCCACTCACCTATTACTCACGACCACGCCAACTCCCTGTTCCCAGATTACATTGAAAATCTCTATCTTGTTTACAAATCTTTTCAAAGCCTCTTCCTTGTCACACCCAATCTCAACTCCCTGGTCCTCGAATCCCCATGAATGCGCTTTGGTCTTCTGACACCAAACTCCCTTTGTTACAGTAGTGGCAGTGGAATGTACAACTCAGCACATCTTTTAAACTCTTCTATCTTCCTATCATCAAAAATCCTCAAATTAGCCATCTCTAGCAGCTATTAACTAACCATTTATCCTCCTGGAAGCATACTATAACTGTGACCACCTTAAAAAGGTGATTTACAACAAACATCTAGTTGCTATCAAGCTCACTAAATTTAGCCAGTAGTACCTAATTACTGTAGAAAAATCCAAATTAGTCATTTGATTCAACTTTTCTGTTGTTGTCATAGTGCCTTTTGCCTGGAGTTCAAACAGACATGAACTGAGATTTCTTTTTCTAATGTGAAAACATCCATCTTGCGCAGCATAAAACTGCAAATAGGCTTTGACTATGCAAAAGTAATTACCATATTGTCTTTTGATTTAATGACATCGAAATAATTTTACATACAACTTTGTATGAGTGTGTTACCTTTTTTGTCAGAAAATTACAACTTTTATAAGAAAAATCACTTCTATGTTTCTCCAATAAAATATCTTTCAAGATTGATTTGAAATAATTATATTGTGTCTTAATACAGGTTTCTAAACTGAGATCTATGAACTCTGAAAGGGTCCTGACTCATTATAGTTTTGCCACTTATTTACTTACTCGTAGGTTATTTGTTACTGTATAGAAATAGCTGAAGTAATTTTTGCAATTATATCACTATTTGGATGATTCCACTTTTTGAAAGCAAGAGCAGATAATCCCTAAAAATGCATCAATACTTGCAATATGGTCCACAGAAAAAAAACACAACAAAGCCGCAAACATACATTTAACGAGTCCATCTGAAGACGAATTAATCTTATTTCACAGATCGTAATTCACATTACAAACATTTTTGATGGGGAGACAGCATTCCACCTGACCTCAACGTAATTCCCAACACACCAAACCAGGGTGCCAGTGGCATAGTGCATTCATAAATAATGTTACAAATATAGGAGATGATTGGTGCAGTCCTGATCTCAATTTCAATAACCTGCCTCCTTGTTTTTGAGACATTGCTTTGTATACAATCTGGTCATTTTAAAAGTCATGGAAAGCAGTTGTAAGATTTATCCATTTAATTCAAATACTCAAAGCGCTTTTGATATGAAAGGTGTCTAAAGACGATGTAGCAATGCTGCAGAGAATCCCCATTCAAACAGCAGAAGGAGGGAGCTGCGAAACCCCACGTCAACTGTGGCTCCCAAAGAAAGAGGCTTAGGGATGCAGTTGACTTTACATCCTTCCCATCGCCACTGGTTGTTGAACGAAGCGCAACGAAAACCATCGACAGGGGGAGGACTGAGAAGCGGGTGTTACACTCAAGAGAATCTGCAAACATTCCATCAACCTTTAACACCCCACCCCCAAAAAATGGGGACATGATGGAGAGCAGCCGCAACCCGGGCAAAAGCACCTGACCGATGCCCTTTCAGTGTGGAGAGGGCCGCCTCTGGAACCGAGCCTGCCATGGAAGCGAGCCCCTGATCTGACATTGTCCCCCACTCCCCCACCTTACCTAACGGGTGTAAATCGCCCTCGGCTCCTTCTATCGCTGCCTCTTCAGCCGCCGGTACTTCGCTCTCCCCTCCGACCTCGGTCGACGCTCCGTCCGGTTCCATTCAGTCCCCGGCAGGATTTAATATTTAATTATGGGGGAAAATTCCGCGTAGGAAAGATTTTTTTTTCAAGATATAAACAAAAAGCAGGATTTGACAGTGAAATGTATGTGAGTGTGTGTTTCTCAGTCTGGGGCGAAACGCGCGAGCTGTACCGCGGGCCCACGGCTCTTCATTCACTCGCCGCTCAGTAACGACCACCCGGCTCCTCTCACCGGCAACAACAACATCAGCGGAGCCCAGAGCCGCCTCGTCACCGCTCTGTGTGCACCCGATGCCGTTGCGTCATCGCGCTGCGCGTGTGTAGTTGACGTCATCGCACCCAAATATTCCTTTCCCTGGTGACGTCATTGCAATTTGAGCTGCTCCACTTCTTTGTGAGTGGAGTTCACTTCTTAGTTTCAGGGAATCTCAATGTGATTATGGGTAGATTACCTGCAGTTTGGTGAGTTAAGGGAATCTTAATCTTCTCACAAAAAATTATTAATTTTGCTTGTATTTAACTGAAAGTTACTAGCTAAATTTAATAGGCTGTGGTAGGGCTAAATAAATTATCCATTGTGGAGCAGCTGATCTTAGTTTGAGGAAACTACTTTGTACTGGCTTTTCTGCAACTGGGATTTAGCTAACTCTCTCTAGTTTTGACACAAATAAATACAGCATCTCTGCATGACCTAGCACTGAGTATGACTTGAAGAGAGTTCTGGGAGCTTGATGAGTCAACGCAGTTAGGTGAGGTATAGAAGTAGATGTTGTTTGCTTTCTTTTACTTTTTCACAGTCATAATTGATTCAATTCACTTTAAGGCACGGGGGGAGGAGTTGATTGATGTATAATGGTGAGTAATTAAACGTTCTACTCTCTAATCTCCAGTTTAAAGTAAGTAGTCTAAAAGTAAGCTTAATTTATGGCAGGGCAGCTTTGCCATGTGAAACCATCATCTGGTATATGGAAATTGTGGTCACTTCATGTGACCTGGATGAGCACATGTGCTGTCATTGTCATTGGCTGCAGAAACTCCAGATTTTGGAGCTTGAGTGGAGGCTGGAGTCACTGGAGCATTATCAAGGCAGAGGGCTTCATGGATAACACAATTAGGAAATGAATTGAAGATGCCGGTGTTGGACTGGGGTGTACAAAGTTAAAAACCACACAACACCAGGTTATAGCTTTCGGAGCGACGCTCCTTCATCAGGTGATAGTGGAGGGCTCAATCGTAACACAGAATTTATAGCAAAAATTTACAGTGTGATGTAACTGAAATTATACATTGAAAAATTGATTGAAATTATACATTGTAAATTATATTGAAAAATCAATTTTTCAATGTATAATTTAAGTTACATCACACTGTAAACTTTTGCTATAAATTCTGTGTTACGATTGAGCCCTCCACTATCACCTGATGAAGGAGTATCGCTCCGAAAGCTAGTGTGCTTCCAATTAAACCTGTTGGACTATAACCCGGTATTGTGGGATTTTTAACAATTAGGAAAGTAATCACATTGCAGAAAATGGACATGTATGCAGGTAGGGAATGGATGACCACCAGGCAGGCCAAAAAAGCCAAGCAGATAGTGCAGGAGTCTTTTGAGACAATTCTACTTGTCAATCAGTTTTACATTCTGAATTCTGATAGGGCAATGGTTCCTCACAGAAACAAGAGCCTCACCTGTGGTACCATTGGTGGCCAGCCACACAAGAGGGAAGGAAGAAATGAGGAAGAATTGCAGTGATAAGGATTTTTTTTAGAGGAACAGCCTAGTACTTCTGTGGTTATAGGTGTGACACTAAATGGTGTGTTGCCTCTCTGGTGCCAGGGTCAAGAATGTCATAAAATGGCTGTAGGACATTCTTCTGTGGAGGGTAAGCAGTCAGAGATTGTGGGCCACATTGGTACTAATGACAAGAGTAGGAATATGAGCAAGGTCCTTCAGTCAGAATGTAGAGAGCTAGGTAACAAATTAACAAGCAGAAGATTGGGAGGCAAAGTAGGAGAATGATGCTCACCAAGTCATGATGCTCACTGGTGCAGATACAATGAGCGAAATGGTGATGCCCTGCACCTTAACAATTATCTGATTCTAATACATCACCACCCACTCTCAGATTGTCATTAACCCTCCAGGATTTGAAGATTTAATTTGTTACAAGTAACCAAGCAGAAAAATCAGAACATTATTCAGAAAGTTTTCTCATTTTATTTGGACATATGCAGGAGTTGGGTTGAAAGGTTATTTGAATCATCCAATGAAGAGTTTATTAGCCTTTCATTTGGTGCGACTAAGACAATGTGCCATAAGGATGGACAAATGGGGTTGTTCAATAACCAGAGTATGATGCAAGATGGTAAGAGGTGGGACTTTAGGTAATGAAACATTTAAGAGTATGAATAACTGCAATTGTTATATTTCTAGGTGAGGACTAAAACACCCTTTGGTTCATACATATTAAAAATTATGCCCTTTCCATATGAAGATTTAAAGATACATTTAGTTCATTGCTTACATTCAGTAAGCAGGTTCATGCTACAATAACTTTCAATGCAGAGGATTTATCATATTTCAGGAATTACGAAGGCAATAAAAAGGCAATTACAAGATTAGAAAGCTGACATAATCCTTGTCAAAACGTAGAACATTACCTTTAACAGTTTTATACTTCACAGTCTTTAACAGAGCCCGATGTGCTTTACAGAGAGGAAGGAATGAAGACTAAGCCTAGCGAGACAGCTAGATGTGTCAGAAAGTTAGGTAAAAAATTTCCATATTAATGCTTTGAAGTTTGGAAGAGCTGTAGTGTACCAAATGAGTGGGAAGACATTTTAGAGAATGGAGCCAAGATGGTTACGACTGGATCCAAGATGGTAGGTGTTACGACTAAAGGATTAACAAATAGTCAGAGTATATGAGGGGCAAAGGAGATGCTTGTAGATGTAGGTGGGGCAATTTGGAATTCATTAGTGAGCATGTTGAAGGCTACTTGTTCAAACTGCTAACATCAATCAAAATCAAATTCTTGTCAATGTTGTTCCCTTTTTTGCTTTGGTTGTGATCCATGTGTCTCCTTTCTTTTCCCAATTCCGCTCAAGAATTTTCTCTTTGAATACTTACCTAAATTATTTTTTGAAAGGCAAGTGAACCTGCTTCCACCATAGTTTCAGACAGTGCATCACAGAATGTAACTGCTCACACCATAAAGATGTTTTCCCTCATTGCCTTTTGTTCTTTTGCCAATCTTCTTTAATCTATTTCCTCTGTTTTTCACATCTTACTTTGTGGGAACAGTTTCTCTTTAACTATTCCATCTACTCCCCTCTTGATTTTTAATACCTTTGTCAAATTTCTTCTTGACCATCTCTTCTCCAAGGAGAATAGCCCCAGCATCTCCAAACTATCATGTAACTGAAGTCTCTTATCATTGAATCGACATTACCAATCCTTTCTGCATCCCCTCTAAAGCCTGAACATAGTCTGAAAGTGAGGTGTTTGGAAATGGTTGTGGGCTTTCGAGCTTTTTATGAAGGTTCGCTGTCACATCCTGGTTCCCTGCCAATTGGAGCTGAGATCAGCTAAAGAAAATGATCAATTTGGATAAGGTTATTTTCAGTTCTTAACTCAGGGATGGATTCTCAAACACTTGCACAGAATTTCCTTTAAAGATGCCTGCCCACTATGTTGTATTTTCTGGAAACCCAGTCAGTTCCAGTGCTAATAATAAGGTTGCAGTCTAGTGAGTGCACGTTATAATTATCTGTGCTATAATAACAGTGTGAAGTCACCCTACGCATTTAGAAGCGATGGGGACCTACTGTTCAACTGTTAAATCAGTTTCTTTTGTCACAACTAATTGCATACATTGAGATCAATTCTGCTGTGCTTTGTTGTGCTTCTAAGTATTTGGCCTATTTTGTTTGTCAAACCATTGTATTTCTTTAACAAAAAAAATTCAAAAGCTAGAAATCTGGAACAAAAATGTGACATTCAAGAAGTGTGCTATAAATCCACATGGAGAACAAACAGGTTAACATATTAAACATATATTATGAAGAAGGACACAACCCCAAAAAAACTGTTCTCTGCATATTGTATGCTTCTGGCATTTTCTGTGCTTATTTTCTTTCATGGTTGAGTTTTTCTGTGCTTCTTTCATGGTTCCGTTTTTTTTCTTCGTCTCCAGAAACTGTTTATTTTTATAGGTGTGCAGGCATCAGCCGACATCCTGTTTCTTAAAATTGAGGCAGTCAGCAAGATATTTAACTCTTGGTATTCCCTGTTTCTGATTGCTAAAAGAGGCCACTGGATAGTAAAGTGCATGTTTGATTAGATTTAGATTTTATTGCCATGTATACTCAAGCACTGGGGACAGGAGTACAGTGAAAAGTGGACAATGCTGTCAGTCCTGGTGTTGTCTTACGTACCAAAGTATCTAGGTACAAAATCTTAGGTATGGCATCAGAGTCAACCATATTACCTCTACAGTCACAGTCTGTAAACTGCTGGCGTTTGGCCTGATTAACAAGAATGGTCAGTTGGATGAGATACAGGACATTGGGCAACATACTTAGAATCCATACCCAAAATTCTATTGCCCTGTGCTAACTTGCATTAACCATTATCCCTGAGATCAACATTGACTCCCATTCCTACAACAGTTAAAATGTAAAATTTTGTGTTTAAATCTAACCACCAACTTTACCTTTCTCGACCATTGAACTCCTCCAGCCATACAACCATTTATTCCCCTCACCAAGTCTGACCTCTTGCTGATCTCCAATTTTACATTTCCCAGCATTTGGCAGTTAGGCCTTAGGCAGCTGAAGGCACAAGTTTGGCATTCCATGCCTAAGTCTCTCAGTATCACTATCTAGCTGTTTTCTGAGATGCACTTTAGAACTTATCTTTTCTGATGAAACTTTTGATCACCTTTCCAAATATTTACTTATGTCATATTGTGCCTGACAACTTGGCTGTGAAGTGCCTCAGGATGGTTTACAGTGCTATATAAAAGCATGTTACTGTTAATGTGTGGTAAGGAACTAACATCTTCAAAAAAGGAGGGGAGCATATTGAAAAAAGGAAAGAAAACAAGAATGAATAAAATCAAAATTCATGTCAGATGCCTGCTTTACAAAGATTGCTTACAAACTCAAAGGATGCCTGGAGATACTTAGTTTGCATAAGAGTTATCTACAGACTTCATAACAATAATCTTTGTTAACCAAGATCTCATCAGACTAATTTTGATCATACGTATGATCTAGAATTCCCCAGTTCCCTCACATTTGATATTCTGAGCTTGCTGTCATCTCAAGCTGTGTCAACCACTCCTCTCCCCTACAAGTTTTAGTGTAGTTTGGTAGGAGTTGGTGGTCAGCAGTTTAGTGAGATAGGTTCAAGGAAGCATGAAGTTGAGTATTATGACTGCTATGGGAGGAATGTGCTGGTAATCATGCTCTACTACTCCTCCAGTCACATCTAGTATACATTTTCAATCACCAAAATGGCCAATTGTTTCTCTTTTGTACTGTAATCCAGAATAAAAGAGATTTTATTTAGATGTTTTTATTGAACTCAAAAAAGTCTGTTTGCTACACCCAAAATTTGGTCTTAAAAGTGGCATATAGTGATTAACATGAAAACTATGATCCTGAAATAAAATCATGTCCCTTTAATCCCAAACTCAGACACATTGACACAACACAAAAGACAATAGTTTCTGCAGAGAAAATGTTTTATGAAAGAAAACATAAAACATCTCTGTGTGCAAAGTTTCTGAAAACAAAAGAACATGTGTTGATTTCTTGCAGTCCACCAGATTTTCTGTTGATCAAATCAAACTTGACATTCGTAAACTGATAGAAGGTGTTCAGTTCTGACTACTATCAACCTAGATCTATGTCTTGAGAAAGTGATTAAAGTCCAGCTTTCAGATTTTACAAGGTAATTAGAAATACTATTTGAAAACTTTATCAGGTTCTCAGGAATATATACTGAGTAAAGGGAGAGACTTGCATCTTCTGAGGTGTCTAGAAAAGGTTGCTAGACAGCTATTAGCATAAAGACCTCCATTGCCTTTCCAAACTAAGTTTTCCAGTAAGTAAGGCCCATAAGCCCCATCATTTATATCCTTGGAACTTCTGCATTCCTTTTCTCCAAAGTAATTTGACTTTTTTTTCTTGATTAACAGCATGTGGTTTACACTGCAAATTAAACTGTGAATCTCATGCCCTGGTAAAACTACTGAACCATTTGGGCGTCAAAATAAACCCTTTTCACTCCACAAAGTATCCAAGTCATTCCATATCTTCCAATTGTTCATATAAACCTTAAATACAAATATGCATACTCAACATCTACAAAGATGATCTCAGAGAGGGCATGAAGAGGATTAGGAGATTTTGAGCTATGGTAGGGGAAACTTTATGGGAGGTTCCTCACAGGTTACGAATCAGATTGTCTCAATCTTAGCAATAAAAAAAGTCTATGGTCTCATTGCTTCTGTTGTTAGAGACAAGGTGGGGAGATAGGAGAGAGGGTACTTAAGATGATTTACAGTGGAAAGAAGGAAGAAGGGGTTAGTTAATTATGTAACTCCTCCTCCTTCCTTCTTAGGCAGCTTCTTGAAATCGAGGATGACTTGCTTCCACTCTGTTTTGAAATTCCAATGAGTGATCTGCAGACCCTGTCTCTCATACAGTGGGTGATGCTTGGATGGTTGGGTAGATAGGTTGTTTGTAGCTTTATACGCTCCCTCCAGCAGTTTGATTTTGCCTCTGAGTTCCTTTCAATGAGTTCAGTATCTTTCCAAATGAGCTTTCTCTGCTTTGGTCAGTTATAGGCCAGGAACTCCCAAGAATTGGCTGATATGTTTGTTCTCTTCAAGATTGCTCTCAGGATACTTCAGATCATTTCTGCCATCCTCTGGAGAGTTTCCTGCCATGACTGAGTTCAAAGTAGAACCTCACCAATGTAGCGAAGCTGATTTTGGATAATCAGCACTGCAATGCTGGGGACATCAGCGTGGGAGAAGATGGACTATCTTTCTTGCCATGATATTTCAAAGATCTTACAAAAGAACTGTTGGTGCTGGCACTTTCTCAGTGATTTGAGGTACCTAATTGTCTGGACATGGAGATCTTTGCTTCCCAATAAATCATCACCATCATCTTGTTTGTGAGATCTATGTCCTCAAATAATCTCTTCTTCACTTCGCCAGAGTTTCAACTGGCACACTGAAGGCAATAATTAATTTTATCAACTGTCTGCCTTGGACAAGAGTTAGGATTAGATTGCTCCAGTGGAAGATCTAGAACAAGCACATGTAGGATGGACTGAATGACTGCCTTCTGTCCTGCAATCTTTATTCTGGATGTAGGTTTGCTCGCTGAGCTGGAAGGTTCGTTTTCAGATGTTTTGTTACCATACTAGGTAACTTCTTCAGTGAGCCTCTGGACAAAATACTGCTGATGTTTCCTGCTTTCTATTCGTACGTTTGGGTTATATGACTTGGACCCCATTTACCAACCCCTGAGAAAAAGAACAGGAAATTACATCAACACAGGAAATGACATCACCAACCCAAGGAGATCCAAACATTTAATGAACCTTCCAGCTCAGCGAGCAAATCTACATCCAGAACCTCCACCTGAGCTACAAATCTTCTCATAACTCGCTGCAATCTTTATTATTCCTGATTGCAATTTCAATGCAATGAACACTTTCTGACCTTGTATTTAAATGGTAATTCCTTGCATGACAGCATGACCAGGGCTTACCCATACCCATGGAAAGACCGATAGAGTCTGATGCTGTTCTCCCTCACATCCACATATGCACTTTCCATAAGGAATTAATGCATCTTGATGGAAAGAAAACTTGGCTGCATTCTTTCCCTCAAGTTGAGGGAAGTTATATTTCAAAGCCACAGCTTTTGTCAGTGATTAGTCATGTAGCCTTTCCTTTCAAATATATTGTATTTGAATTAGATTCTCTTACAGTTTACTAATCTTTCAAAGCTTGTTTCTGGTCACCATGAACAGTGTAATTTAAATGTATGAAGGTTAAAGATATGAATTAGACCACATATTGAAATGACTCCATAGAGTTTTTCAGTGTCTATGGTATGAACAAATGCCACATTTCTCATTGTTTACTAAGAAATGGTTAACAAGCAGCAGATTGTGATCCCAGCAGGAATGCTAACCTGCCACATTGAATATCCTTTGTTATTAAACAGTTTCACATTCTTGAATAATCTTTCTGTCACATCCTATCTACTGCTAACATTGTTATATTTAAGAATATTCAAAATTAGAATTCTAGAGCTATGACTCTGAATCACTTTGTCTTGTCACATTCTCTGACTTGTATCTCTCTCAATGTAACTTTACTAATATTACAATTTCTCTCTTTTTTTCCTGCAGTTGATGAAAGCTATTGGATTTCAACAAACACTTAGCCCTGTTTGTTGGCAAACCTGTGGTCAAGGATCAGTAGTGAATTTAGAAGTTTTGTTTTACTCACTCATGGGACACAGGCATCACTGACTGGCCAGCATTTATTGTCTGTCCCTAGTTGTCTTTGAGAATGTGTTCCTGGCAGGTTATTGAATTGTAGCAAAACGACCACCCAAACCTAATTCTGTCCTCAACCAATGTATGTTCGTACATTTTCCATTGGTTGGGAGTGGTTAATAACATTAAATAGTTATTAGGAGTAGAAACACTGATCAATTTCCCAGTCATTAGCTCACCAATGGTAGAGCTATTTATTTCCATTCAAGCTGAGTTCACTTGCTCATCACCCCTGTGTTTGCTGATCTATAGTGACTCCTACTCTAGCAGTGCTTTGCTTTGCTTTGAAATAAAGACTATCCTTGTTTTCAAGTCTTTCCTTGTTTCTGAATCTTCTCAAGGCCTCAACATTCCAAGATATGTGTTCTTCCAGTTCTGGCCTTATGTGTATTCCCAATGTTAATCACTTCACCATTTGGAGACATAGCTGCCTAAGCCCTAAATTCAGCAACTCACTTCCTTATAATACAGTTTTCTATTTCCCTTTTTCCCCTTTGAAACACTTTGTAACAGTACCATCTTTGAGCAAGCTTTTGATCATCCGTTCTAATATCTATTTATGTGGCTCAGTGTCAAACTGTTTCATAAAGCTCCTGTGAAGCACCTTAGGATGATTACCAATGTTAAGGGTGCTGTACAATTAAAAATTATTGTTGTTGTTGTTTAGATAGACCACATCAAATTTGGGTCTTTCTGTGTCTGGGTGGCTCAGAATCACATTAGATGAATCCCTTGGGCCATTAATGGGGTTAAAAACAATTGGGAAAGGGACGTTAGCTGTCTTGCCTACTCCTTTTGCATGAGTTCCATATCCATCTCCCCACTGTCTATACTAGAAGTTCTTCTGTCACAAGAATAGTTCTGATTAGAAGGAGCCATTAATGCCCGTCCTTTTAATCATGTATTCTACATCAGTGCTATTGGGAAGAGCTAGCAGTGTTAGTAATGTGTTGGTAACTCGCTGTTATTTCAAATACATTGCTGTATTTGCTTTACAACAAAATTGGTTACTGTGTAAACTATCTTGCACCAGCCTCTGATCACTGTCACTCTTGCCATGCCCAACATTCATTCCCAATGCTACAAGCTACTGAATTTACAATTCAGTCTTGTGACAACTTTGATTTGGAAACAGAACAGTAAATAAAATTTTGTGATTTCTTTAAAATGTGTATCATATCTGTAATTATTTGTAAAGATATTTGAAAAGGACTTTTAAGTCTTTGAATCAATTGTTATGAAATCACTTGCAGTTTTCTTGAATAATAAGAAATGCTTGTTTTATATGACCCTGGACCAAGAGAAAGGAAGGAAATCCGAAAAAAAACTGTGTGGCCGGACAAAGGACAGCTACAAGCAGAAGATCTGGAAGGTGAATAGCTTATGCAGACCCAAAGAGAAAACACAGTTCAAAAGAGTACTATGAAGCATTCTTGTGAAGACAAGAAACAAACCTCTGTCAGGAAAAGGTGTGCTTTTCTGTTTGTAAAGTAAGGAAATTGGAGTTCTTGAGCACAATATAAGAACTCCTGAAATAAATTTCTAAAATGTAGAAAGTTGTGTGAATAAGTTGAAGATTCTAAAGGTCTAAGTATTTTCCCAAAAGTGACCAAACTGTGAACTGATCTGTTTTTGGTTGGTTGGAAGGCTACATCATCAGGTCTGGTGTTACCCAAGCATTACCCAGGGTTTGCAGAATACATAAAGAATAAAAGTCAGGTGAAATCCTTAGATTCAGGAGCTTCATGTATTATCATAGCAGCTCTGACCACAGCAGATCTATAAGAAATTTTGAAATAATTCAATAAAATAAATAAAGAGTAACTTTTAACTGGAGAGTGGGTTGGTAACCCGATGACAGATTTTTAAGATAATTGACAAAAAAAATTAAATAAAAATATTCCAAAGGGAAATAGATTTATACTTGAAGAGGAAAAAAAATTGCAGGGTTTTTTAGGAAAGAGCAGTGGAGTGGGACAGTTTGGATAACTCTTTCTAAGAGTGAATACAGTTGTGCTATGTTGAAATAGGCCAGTTAGTTAACATGGTTAGAGTGTTGTGCTAAATAATGCTAATGGATTAATTCCCAATGCCAGGTTAGTTTCTGTGATGTGATGGCACCATGATTAGCAACCTTTGGGAACAAGCATGAAGACAGAGAGATTGGCTGCATGGTCTGTATCTATGCTGTATAATTCTATAAACAGTATGAGATAATTTTTTGAGTACCACCCCTAACTTTACTGTAGGTAGAGCCTCTCTGCTTCTTATCTGACAATGATGGTCATTTAGCTCAGTTCTGCAGTATGCAGAGCACATGTAAGCCCTCCATTAAGCAAAGTGAGGTTGGATCATGCTGCCAGTGTTAATGATTAATGAATTATAGAAATACAGAGGTTCACAATGCAGAAAGAACAAAACCAATCGTTTAGCACAAATTAAGTCTACCATTCCATACAATTCTGGCTGACCTTAGCAAGGCAAGTATAAATGATTTGGTATGAAAACAGGAAGTGCTGGATAAATACAGCAGATCTGGCAGTATCTGTGGTAAGAGAAACAGGTGATATTTTAAGTCCAATATGACTCTTTAGAACACAAGTAGATGGTTGCCAGAGTTCCTTCCTGCTTGGAACACAAGGTTTAAACAAGATTTTAGCTTTGACTTTGGTGCTTTCTGCAAATTATGTACTTTTTTTATTGACTATACAATCTCCAGTAAGGTTAGTGCTGTAGGGTATCAGCAAACACAATCTTGGTGGGGTTGAATCTGGTGATTTTCAGTACCTTCATCCTCTACTCTTGTCTGTGGAATAATAATGGCAACAAACCTATAGAGGGAGCCATGCTGATACACAGCATAGCAACAAAGAATGACCGGGAATTGTAACCTCATGGTTTTCATTCTGAACTGCATTGACCCATCTCAATACAACTTTGGACAAAAAGATTTTGAATTTTGAATAAACTGTGAATGAAAAACACATCTAGAGAAAGCATAAATTATTGCTTCATACTATTTTGCGCTGGAAATCTTGAACATTTAAGGATTGTATTCGACCTCATTGCAACCATTATTTTTGTAATTCTTAATTTTATTAATTTATTATTCCCTGTTTTCATCACAAGATGTAACTTGTGCAAGTCTGTTGGTTGCACAGGAATCGGCTTCAGAAGATACTTCTTCTAAGTAGTCAATATCCATGTATGATTCTGGATCAGTGGTGCTGGAAGAGCACAGCAATTCAGGCAGCATCCGAGGACAGGCAAATTTTGCCTGTCCTCGGATGCTGCCTGAATTGCTGTGCTCTTCCAGCACCACTGATCCAGAATCTGGTTTCCAGCATCTGCAGTCATTGTTTTTACCTCAATATCCATGTATGAGTCTGGACATTGAGAGTTAGCAGGGTAGTCAACTATGTGAAAGTAGAGTAGCCAATCCAAATTTACATTTCACATGTATGTTCCAGCAGGGATCACTAGAACAGGAACCTTCCCTGGTTTTCACACCACCTGACCTGAGAGATGGAAGTCAAATGCCATGCTGTGGCATTTGTTTGTGCAGATCAGCTGTCTTAGCACAGACCAGATATAAAAGGTGACACTTTCCTAGTCTGTTTGGCTCAGCATCACTTTTGGTACCGCATTTAACCATTCAGCCCAGATTGTTGTATTTGCTAATCACAGTTGAAGACAACTGCCAGAATATTTAAGGATCTACCTTTGGGAAAATGCTGAATGAGTCTGAGTGTGGTAAACATTGAATGTCATAACACCAGAAGTCAGGGCAGTATTTCCAAGTTGGTCAGGGTGGTGGGCTGTGATCAGTCCGGGGACTCTGATCACTGAAAGTCAAGGGGTTATCAGGCGCCGGCTGTGGTGGGGATGCTGGGAAAGTCATTTTTGGGATTGGGGTTGGAGAGGGATAAATCAAGATGCCACCATTCCTCTGTTGGTAATCTCTGGTTGATTTCTTTCCTAACGATGCTCTACTCTAGTCAAAACAACCATCAAGGTATCCATATCTGAGCTGGCAGAGGGAGCAGTAGACAGCCTCACCAATGCTTTTAACCTTGGTCTATGTTTATTAGTGACCTGACGTCCCTGAGTGTAAACTAGCCTGCTGTGAAAATTACAGATAGAATCCCTACAGTGTGGAACCAGGCCCTTTGGCCCAACAAGTCCACACCGACCCTCCAAAGAGTAACCCACCCAGACCCATTTCCCTACCCTATTACTCTACATTTAACTCTGACTAATGTACCTAACCTACACATCCCTGAACATTATGGGCAATTTAGCATGGCCAATTCAGCTAACCTGCACAACTTTGCATTGTGGAGGAAACGCATGCAGGCACGGGGAGATCTGAGAACAGTTATTTAAAAAGTCCTATGCTGCAAGCAAAGAGAAGGACAAAAACTCTATTTCACTCGGTGTTGCCAGTCAGACTTTGCTGAAGGAATCAGGACAAATGTGTTTCAATTCACCATCAAAGCCAAGAACCATTCAACTACCAACATCAATGTTCTGGTTCCATTGACTGCAACAGCTACAATGTTCAACTATCTGCTCTTCAAAAGCAAATCTGTATATAGCTTTTGAAATCTTAACTTTGGATTCACTTCTTAAGTCAAATCTGAATGTAGGTATGTTGTGGTACTTTTTCTTCTTGCATTTAGTCATTAATAAACTCACTGTTTTTGTGAATCAAGAAAGTCTGGTTAAAATGACTCCTTTGAATACAAATTCATTTGGGTCAGGGAAAAACAGAAGGGATACTTTTGAACGAAACCTTGTTGTGACTTAAAAGGGAAATGGTAAATAACTAAGTGAAGCCAGTTCAGCCACACTCACTTGAAAGTTTAACAGTTCAAGGTAACCCATTTGGAACCACAGCAAGTTGAGAAACCTTGCCTGAGGAAAGGTCGTAAGACCAGGTGAAATATGTTGCAGAGGTGGAAATAGATTGTGCAATTACCTATTTGATTGTGAAGTTTTAAATGCAGTACAAAGTTAAACACAACATTAGGATGGCACACGTTGTGTTGAAGTTCAGGCTAAATGGAATCAGGCATAGCAGAACTCAATTGGCAGGAGCAAAATTGTATACCTACATTGTGGAAGAGTTTATTGGCAGTGTGTGGAGGGGGTGTCTTCTTACGCAGTCCATTGAGTTGAGAATTACTTACTATCTGTCTGGATGGATGAGTTATAAAATGGCTGTTGAGTCTAATGCAAGGTCTGCAAACTTTGCCACAAGCAAGGAGTGCTTCTTTATAAGGTCACATAGATGAATTATCTGCAGGTTTTTACACTCCATCTGATATTTCAACTTCACTTCTGCAAGTTCCAAACAAAATTTTTTTTAAAGTGTGCATTGCCTCCTTTACCTTCTCCATTTTGGTCAGTCACATGCCATTTGGGAAGAGCAGTGTATACCAAGGAATATCGAGGATGTTGTGATTATGGCTACATTCAAGAAGACAAATCGAATTGCAGTGACTACAGGGAGAACTGCTTGCTCTCTGACGTGGGGGAGATCTTCACAAGGATCCTCGTCCTACTGGGCAAAGAGCTCCTTCCAGAGTCACAGTGTGTTTTTTTTACCCATTGATAGGCAACACAGATTATAATTTCAATTATGCTGCAAACCTAAGAAAAGCACAATTGGTAAAAATTTCATGATTACCATTTACAAAGACTAGCTTTTCAACGATTTACTAATTGAATTCAAATTTCACGAACTTTTATATTGGGATTTGAACCCATATCCCCAAAACATAACCTGAGGCTTTGGGATTTATAATTCGGTGATATTACCACTACGGTGATGTCGTCCTCTCTTTCTTGCCTTTAGCACCAGAAAGAGTTAATCTCTTTGTAAACCTGATACTTAACTGTAGGGTAATGAGGTGAGAGTTATCCGCCTACTCCTTCACCTAAGAACGGGCGGATTCTCTCTTTCAGTTGCCTCCAGTGGTTTGGTGCGTGCTACAAAACCTAAGAATGAAGAAAATATTTTATCAAGGGTGAGGACTTAAACAGCAAACTGCAGGATTTCCTCACTTTCTACACATACGGACCTTTATCTCGGTGAGTAAAACTGCTATCTTTCATAAGAAGCAACACCTGGGCAAAAAACTTTGAATCAATGCTTTTCTTTTGGTGACTCCACCAAGTTTCAAACTGAGCACAATTGGAATAAATTTGATGCTGATCCTATTTTAACAGTCTTGTAGTTATGTTTTATGACCTATAAAAAATCAACTGCTAAATGGCATTTTAGTATGTAAAATGAAAAAATATTTTGAATAAAATCATGATTACCATCCAATGAAATCTTAACGATCTAGTGAAAAGGTGTATGAGATAGGTTTCAGATTTCGGCTCCAGTAGTTTGTACTTAATATTTGATTTACCTTGTACAATCTGTTTAGATAAACCTGTGGCATCATTTCATTTAGACATTTTAATGTGAAAGCAATTGGCTTATCATAAAGTATTCCATGTCTAATTCCAGAATCTAGTTTTGGACGAACGACTTTTAGCTGAGTGGAGTCTATAGAGCATTTAAAAATGTATAAGAATGGATTGAAATACTGCAGGTTCTAGGTCTGTAATTGGCAGGATCAATTTGAGACAATGATTCTACTGCTTACCAAGCAGCGCAAAAATGTTTTGAGAGCCACATGTTGAACACACCCAAAGTCAGTCCCTCAATATTACATCTGATATGTGCCTCATATACTCAACATAGAATGATTCTATTGTATCAGAAACTTGGATTCAGAATGATCTGCATCTTATTTTTAACTCATGGTTTCATCGGGAATAATGTAACACCCTGTTCAGTGTTTTTATGAATGCTGCTCTTCAAAACACATAACCCATTTCACATGTTCTGCACCTTTCCTATTCAATTTCTCTCTCCCTAGCTCCTGAAGATGCCAGAGTTCAGTTTATCCTCCAGTACCTCACTCCTCCTTGCTAGTGACTATCAGTAGGTTGTTCAACGATGTGTGAAGGAGGGAATGTGGGACTTTGCCCAGAATCCACTTACACCAACTTAAAAGCAGGAATCAACAGTTAGTTAGTGAGTTCCCATTCCTCTCATGTCTGACGACAGTGTGACTATGTGTAGCTCACCAGACACTACCTGAGCATCTCACTCGTTATAGACCAGCATTCGAACCAGGAGCTTCTTAATCTATGTGGTTTCATTATTCACTGGAGCAATCAAGAACCTGTCAATGATTCAATTGTTGGTAATGCGATGGTATCAAAGATAAAGTGAGGCTATAATTAATTGATTAAACTGCAGAGTAAGAATATCTTCAAAGCTTTTGAAGATGATGTGCAGTTAGTAATATTTCATTGTACTAGTATCAATTTTTGTGATTTTGTGGACTCAAATGCAAGGTAAATATTAAACACCTGAATTCACCAAGGCTCCTTCGAAAGCACCTTCCATACCTCTGACCTCTACCACCTCGAAGGACAAGGGGAGCAGATGCATGGGATCACAACCACATGTAAATTTCCTTCCCAGGCAAACACCAAATTGGCTAAAAACTGAATTGCTAATCCTTAATTGTCAGTGAGTCAATAAAATCATGGACACTGTTTTACTTCACTCACATTGTATAATTTGCTTGCAAAGTCCCATGATTTCCAATGGCTAGTCTGAGCAAGTCAATGACGACTGAAAAATTCCCATTGGTCATATTGGTGGATAGATGTGTTATTTTTAACATAAGCAGCAGAATACCATAGGGAAAATAACAACTTGTGTATATATTTTGAATCTTTAACATTGTAAAACATCCCAAGAAATTTCACAAGAGTTACCAAACAAAATTTGATACCAACTCACCTAAAGAGAAATAGGCAAGTGAAAACTCAAATAGGTAGATTTTAAAACAGGAAAGAGGGAAACTATTCTTGAGTTCAGGGCCTTGACAGCTGATGATGGATCAACTGGGTTTGAAGCTGATGTGAAATGAAACTTGGAGGAACATGGATAACCCTCAGGGTGTACTCGGCTGGAGACATTTACAATGACAGGGAGAGCAAGATCATGAAGGAATTTGAATTAAAGTTGAGGCATTACCTAATTGGGAGCAAACATAAATCCACGAAAATAGGGATTATGGATGAAAAGAATTTCATACGAATAAGGACTACCCCACTGAAGGTGATCATACAGGCCTGTGAGATACCTGGGCTCCTCTAATTTTGATCTGATGTTCACCCTTGAGTCTAATGAACTGAGGCACAGATGAAGGTTTGAGCATCAGGCTATGCAGGAGACAAAGAGTTAGGTGATCTTAATGATGGAATAGTTGCCCAGGTTCACCTCAGGGTCACATATTGGCAAGGTTGCTATCTGTCTGATTCAGCCTCGGATGTTTTCCAGTTAGAGACAGTGGTAAGAAAATTGAGTTTCTGTCAGGACTGAGGACAATGTGCTAATTTTCATAATATCTAATTGGAGAAAGTTCCTGCTTATTGATTACTAAAAGCCATACATGCTGTCTGATAATTTAGAGATAGTAGAGGGCTTCAGTGAGGTGGTGGTAAGGTGGATCTGGGACTCACAAGCGTGGATGTGGAAACTAACACTGTTTTTGGATAAAGTTGGAGAATGCCGAAGGTGAGATGGTTTACCATATGTTACAATCACATAGGATTGTAATCAGTTACGACGTTCATAAAAGTAATTTTTATAGGTAACGCGGGTGGAACCCTGATTGGAGTCTTTCAATAGAGTTCCCAAGAAAATAAGCACAGATATGGGATACAGCAGCATATTCAAGGACTTTGCAGCAAAAAAGGGAGGCGACGGCATGATAATTTACAAAGCTAGTGTCATGGGTCAGACTTTTGAAGAGTGGGCTGCTGAAAGTAAACTCGAAGAAGTTAGGGAAAGTACACGAAAGAAAACCATGTGCAAAATGAAGTTGGGTCATTAAGGATTAAGTCTGAATACCGTCAAAGGAAAAACAGATGAATCTCAAGGACAAAGTGAGCTTGAAGAAGCCATGAGGAAAGATAAGCTAGAGAAATGTGCAACTTCAAAGTTAAGACAAGAGACACATTAGTGGATATTAAGCCTGGTGACCTATCTGAACTTAGTGGTAACTAAGTGAATGGTCTCAATCTTAGTGATAAAGAGCATAATTTTTCTTGCTTTTAAGGATTGAGGAGACATTAAAGAGTTCCTTTAAAGGTTATTTGCAGTGAAGGAAAGAAACTGTGAATTATCTTTGCATTGTGGGACAATCCTGGAATACTGAGAAGTTTTTGCCAGATGTGAGCAGGATGTATAGTGCTGGATGTGGCTATTCTGATCTGGCAGAGCATGGTTAAACTGATTGTCTGCATTAGCTGTCCCAGTCGGTGAACAAGGTGGAAGGTTCAGCTGACAGTAATTTTTGGTCTATAAGATTGCAGAAGACTAATGGTGCAACAAAACCAGCAAGTGAGAGCTAATGGCATAAGAATCGTTCTCTGAAATTACCAACCACTTAGCTATGCTGCTGTTCCTGCTGAACAAGTTTGACTGCTCAAAGGTTTCTGCTTGGCTACCCTGCCTAGAAACTCAGTTTCACAGCTATCTGAAAACTCTGTGAATTTTTAAAAGAAGATTAGCATTATTCAAGTATTTCACTGATTTAAATTCAAACACTGAATGAAACACTGTTTGGTAATGTGTGTTGTTTCACTAATTGGATTGGTAAGTGCAGGGAGTTATTATTTTACACTTTAAATAGTAAAGTTTAAAACTTTGGAAAAAGACTGGATTACCTGTCAATTCCCCACCACAATGTCTCACAGTCAGTTTAAAAGTTTTACAGACCTTGATTATGATTTGTCTAGTATTCTTAGCTCTCCAAATATTCAAAGATAAATTACACTGCTTATTGTGGACTCAATCACAGAAACAAAGTTACATTTGTGTAGGCCCTTTCCAAAACACATGATATTTCAAAGTGCTTAGCAGCCGTTTAAGTATTTTTAGAAATATTGTCACTATGACATTGTAAAAACAAGGCAGATAGTTGGCTCACAGCATGATCCAAAAATTAGCTCTCCCAGACTTGTTTTTTAACTGATCATTTGTGGGGTAAATACAGGAAAAGACACAGAAGAGAACTGCCAAGGTCTGCTTTGAAAGATGAGAAGGTTAACAGGACTGAGTGGATTAACGGGACCTTGAAGTCCCAGTTGAAAAATGGCATCTCAGCCACTGCAGCACTCCTACAGTCGTGCACTGAAGTGCCAACCTGCAGTTTATGCTGAAGTCTCTGGACTGAGAAATTAAGCAAGTACCTACTGACTCAGAATGTTACCACTAAGGCATGATTACCATCTGCATAAACCAAGAAGGTGCTGGTTTATCCCTGATTCATGTTATAGAGTCATAGAGATGTACAGCATGGAAACAGACCCTTCAGTCCAACCCGTCCATGCCGACCAGATATCCCAACCTAATCTAGTCCCACCTGCCAGCATCCGGCCCATATCCCTCCAAACCTTTCCTATTCATATACCCATCCAAATGCCTCTTAAATGTTGCAATTGTACCAGCCTCCACCACATCCTCTGGCAGCTCATTCCATACACGTACCACCCTCTGCATGAAAAAGTTGCCCCTTAGGTCTCTTTTATATCTTTCCCCTCTCACCCTAAACCTATGCCCTCTAGTTCTGGACTCCCCCACCCCAGGGAAAAGACTTTGCCTAGTTATCCTATCCATGCCCCTCATAATTTTGTAAACCTCTATAAGGTCACCCCTCAGCCTCCAACGCTCCAGGGAAAACAGCCCCAGCCTGTTCAGCTTCTCCCTGTAGCTCAGATCCTCCAACCCTGGAGACATCCTTGTAAAACTTTTCTGAACCCTTTCAAGTTTCACAACATCTTTCCGATAAGAAGGAGACCAGAACTGCACGCAATATTCCAACAGTGGCCTCTCCCAACTCCTGTACTCAATACTCTGACCAATAAAGGAAAGCATACCAAACGCTTTCTTCACTTGTTAATTTAACTACGAAGTCTATTGTAGTCAAGCCAATAGCAGTGATCATTGGATAGCGGATGAGTGACTGTTCCTCATCCCTAACCCAATGGCATTGATAGAAAAAGCTGCAACTCAACTACTGGTACAGCACAAAGGGCACTACTAGACTGAATTGCTGCACCAACACAGTTTGTTGCATTAACACAGTTGCAGTACTGCCACATTATGTCACACTAATATACTGCATTACAGTGCTATTACACTGGATTAGAGCACAAATATACAGCATTAGAGCACTAACACACACACTGTTATAACACATCACATTATAAAACTGCACAATTCTGCAGCACTATCAATATATTACAGAACACGGTATTAATACACAAATGCGCTGTTCAGACATGAGGACGAGGAGCAGGAGTAGACAATTCAGCCCCTTAAGCCTGGCCTACTATTTAATACGATCATGACTGATCTCACCTTGGCCTCAAATCCACTTTCCTGCCTACTCTTTATAATCCTTCAACCCGTTACTAATTAAAAATCAGTCTGTCTCCTTAAATTTACTCAAATATACAGATTTACAGCAGTAACACACTGCACTGCAGAAATAGCACACTGTGTTACAGCACTAATGCTCCACTTCATCATTAACACTCCCATTACATCTCTAACACACTACATTACAGCACTAATATACAATGCTGTGTTACAGCACAAGCACATTGCAGTCTGAATTTTAGGCCACACCTCTAAATAAGGCTCAAGTTCTGATTGAGTGGTGGAGGTTCTGTGCTTGTTGCCTTGCTGCTGCCAAAATACCAATGGCAGTTCACTACCATCTTCTCAAGGACAGTTAAGGATGGGCAACAAATGCTGCCAGTCAGCAATAAAATGTGCCCACCTCTACCACCTCTGAATTACAATGACAGCATTTTAAAAATCGATATTGCAACACAGTAATACAGTCTTTTACTGCAAAGGAATATAAATATAGTTTATTACTACAACAACCTGCACTTACGTAGCATCTTTAACACAGTAAAGTATTAGGCACTGCACAGTATTATTTTCAGACTAAATTCAGAGCACTAAACACAATGTAATATGGCACAAACAAATTCATACAGGGCAATTATACTAGCTTAATTATACAGCAATACAAGAACTCTGAGTTCCGGTGAAAAGTCATTAGCCTGAAACATTGGGTTGGATTTTCAATGATCTCAACACTCAGTTGGAATCCAGTATCACTCTGAGTCACTGTCAAGATGTGATTTTTAAATGTAACTGACTTAACTTGCCAGGAGTAGAGTAGACACATGATGCCAGTGATAAAGACAGGTGTTAGCTATGTTAGGAGCTGCTGTTGCCCTGCCGATTGGAGCAGACAGCTCCTAGAAAAGCCATAGAGGTGGAATGAGGTGAACAGAAGCCTGAAAGAACGAAGTCAGGTCCCAGCGCTTGTGACAGTTCTAGTTGAGCCCAAACATCTGTTTCCAAGACAGCTGCAGAGAGATTTCAGTTCCACAGTAAGCATGATAACTGTGTGCTGACATGAACAGGATTATCAGGTCAAGAAATTGAAAACTACATTCAGGAACAGGCATTTTCCAAAAGGAGCATAAAGAATTATTCATTTGAAACTGTCTGGAGTCATTTGGATCCTGAGACGATCTTTGAGACTGTGGATTTTGAAGCTCGCCTACATTGGGTCCCAACTTCGCCAGATCCTGACCCTGTAGCTCCTTGAGAATCCCAACTGTTGCATTTGTGTCTCTCTGCAGATGCCATTAGCCGTACTGAGTATTTACAGCATTTTCTGTTCTTAGATGTAAGCTCTGCAGTCCTGCCACATCCAGTTATGAATGGTGGTGGACGATTAAACAACTCACAGAAGAAGGAGGCTCGACAAATATCCCCATCCTCAATGACGGAAGAGCCTAGCATATCAGTGCAAAAGATAAGATTGAAGCTTTCACAGCAGTCTTCAGCCAGAACTGCTGAGTGGATGATCCATCTCGGCCTCCACCAGTCTTCAGCCAATTTGATTTACTCCATATGATATTAAGAAATGGCTGGAAGTACTGCATACTGCAAAGGTTCCTGGCAACATTCCAGCAACAGTACTGAAGACTTGTGCTCCAGAACTTGCCACTCTCCTAGCCAAGCTCTTCTAGTACAGTTACAACACTAGCATCTACCCAATAATATGGAAAACTGCCCATTGGTCAGGGGTAAATATCAGATAATAGGGTAGGGGAATGGGTCTGGGTGGGTTACTCTTCAGAGGGTCGGTGTGGACTTGATGGGCCAAAGGGCCTGTTTCCGCACTGTAGAGATTGTAAATCATAAAATCAATTTTGAAATTCTAATGTGCAGTATTTTGCTTTTGGTTCCATGAGGTTTCTCTCAATTCTTCATGGGATGAGGGCTTTGCCAGTGAGGTCAGTATCTATTGTCCAAACCTAACTGCCCTTTAAAAACTGATGGACAACATTTATTTGAATCTGCACAGTTCATATGTTGTTGATACAGACAACACTATAATCCTGTTCAAAATGACAAGATGTGCTGAGTTACTAAACAGAAGAATATGAAGTAGTTGAGTTTAAATGGCAGAGTAAATCAGGAGATATCTTTTCTTATTTCTTTTTCTATCAATGTCAATGGAATCTAGCATTCAGAAGAACTGTTTAACAAGTGGCTGAGCAGCTATTACGCATTTTATAAGGTCCAAGTGCACAAAATTCCTGCCTCCTCACCCTACCCCATGCTTGTAGAATGGTTACCCTCAAGCTACAGATAACCAATTGTCCCACTCTGATGGAGAGAAATGCTGTGGTCCTTTCTGAATTTTGACTCAAAGAACAAAGAACAAAGAAAATTACAGCAAAGGAAAAAGCCTTTTGGCCCTCCAAGCCTGTGCCAATCCAGATCCTCTATCTAAAACTGTTGCCTATTTGCTAAGGATCTGTATGCCTCTGCTCCCTGCCATTCATGTATCTGTCTAGATACATCTTAAATGATGCTATTGTGCCCGCCTCTACCACTTCTGATGGCAATGTGTTCCAGGCACTCACCATCCTCTGCTTAAAGAACTTTCCACGCATATCTCTCTTAAACTTTTCCCCTCTGACCTTGAACTCACATCACCTGGTAATTGAGTCCTCCACTCTAGGAAAAATCTTCTTGCTATCCATCCTATCTATACCTCTCATGATTTTGTAGACCTTAATCAGGTCCCCCCTCAACCTCCGTCTTTCTAATGAAAATAACCCTAATCTAATCAATCGCTCTTCATAGCTAGCATCCTCCATACCAGGCAACATTTTGGTGAAAGTGAGGACTGCAGATGCTGGAGATCAGAGCTGAAAACTGTGTTGCTGGAAAAGCGCAGTAGGTCAGGCAGCATCCAAGGAGCAGGAGAATCGATGTTTCAGGACTTGGGGGAAGGGTAAAAGGTACGGTGGAGGGACTTGGGGGAGTCCCTCCTCCCTACCTTTTATCTTAGCCTGCTTGGCACACCCTCCTCATTCCTGAAGAAGGGCTTATGCCCAAAACGTCGATTCTCCTGCTCCTTGGATGCTGCCTGACCTGCTGCGCTTTTCCAGCAACACATTTTTCAACATTTTGGTGAACCTCCTCTACACCCTCTCCAAAGCATCCACATCTTTTTGGTAATGTGGCAACCAGAACTGTACGCAGTATTCCAAATGTAGTCGATAAACGTCCGATTAAACTGTGACATGAGCTGCCTACTCTTGTACTCAATACTCTGTCCAATGAAGGAAAGTATGTTGTATGCCTTCTTGACCACTCTATCGACCTGCATTGCCACTTTCAGGGTACAATGGACCTGAACAGCCAGATCTCTCTGTTCTAAGAGAAAGTGAGGACTGCAGATGCTGGAAATCAGAGTTGACAGTGTGGCGCTGGAAATGCACAGCAGGTCAGGCAGCATCCAAGGAAGAGGAGAATCGACATTTCAGGCATAAGCCCTTCATCAGGAATAGGCTTGTGGGCCAGGAGCTGAGAGATAAATGGGCTCACAGACCACAAAACTATTCCTGATGAAGGGCTTATGCCCGAAACGTCGATTCTCTTACTCCTCGGATACTGCCTGACCTGCTGTGCTTTTCCAGTGCCACAGATCTCTCTGTACATCAATTTTCCCCAGGGCTTTTCCATTTACCATATAGTTCGCTCTTGAATTGGACCTTCCAAAATGCATTACCTCGCATTTGCTCAGATTGAACTCCATCTGCCATTTCCCTGCCCAACTCTCCAATCTATCTATACTCTGCTGTATTCTCTGACAGTCCCCTTCACTGTCTCCTACGCCACCAATCTGAGTGTCATCTGCAAACTTTCCAATCAGACCACCTATACCTTCCTCTAGATCATTTATGTATATCACAAATAACAGTGGTACCAGCAAAGATCCCTGTGAAACACCACTGGTCATAGTTCTCCATTTTGAGAAACTCCCTTCCACTACTACTCTCTGTCTCCTACTGCCTAGCCAGTTCTCTATCCATCTAGCTAGTACATCCTGGACCCCTTACGACTTCACTTTTTCCATCAGCCTACCATAGGGAACCTTACCAAACATCTTACTGAAGTCCATGTATATAACACCTACAGCCCTTCCCTCATCAATCAACATCCTCACATTAAGTTGGTAAGACATCACCTTCCCTGCACAAAATCATGTTGCCGATCATTGATAAGCCAGTTTTCTTCCAAATATAAATATATCCTATCCCTCAATATCTTCTCCAGCAGTTTCCCTACCAATGATGTCAGGTTCACCAGTCTATAATTACTCCATTATACAGTAACAGTAACAGACCGAATGGAAGTAGTCAGTTGCCTGGAGCCCTTTAGGAATCTCTGGGGTCAGGGAGGGCTATATTTTGGTAAGGCAAACCATGGCAGAACATGTACAGTTAATGGTAGGGCCCTGGGGAGTGTTGCCAAACAAAGAGACCTAAAGGTGCAGATGCATAGTTCCTTGAAAATTGAGTCACAGGTATACAAGGTGATGAACAAAGCATTTTGCTTGCTTGCCTTCACTGGTCAGTGCATTGAGTTTAAAAGTTGAAGAGTGTGGTGCTGGAAAAGCACAGCCAGTCAGGCAGCATTCAAGGAGCAGGAGAATCGAAGTTTCGAGCATAAGCCCTTCATCATTGAATATAGGAGTTGGGACATCATGTTACAGCTGTAAAGCACATTGGTGAGGCCACTTTGAGAATACTGCATACAATTCTGGTCATTCTTCTATAGGAAGGATGTTGTAAAACATGGGAAGGTGCAGGAAAGATTTACAAGGATGCTGCCAATACTTAATTGCATTGAGTTATAGAGAGAGGCTGAATAGACTAAGGCTTTTTTCCCTGAAGTGTCAGAGGCTGAGAGGTAACCTTATAGAGGTTTATAAAATCATTGGGGCATCGATAAGGTGAATAACCCAGGTCTTTTTCCTAGGGTGAGGGAGACCAAAACTAGGTTGCACAGGTTTAAGGTAAGAGGAGAAAGATCTGAGGGATAACTTTTTCACAAAGAGGGTGATATGTGTATGGAATGAACTGTCAGAGGAGATGGCAACTACAACATTTAAAAGGTATCTGGATGGGTATATGAATAGAAAGGGTTTAAAAGGATATGGGCCAAATGCTGGCAAATGGGACTAGGTCAGATTGGGAAGTCTGGTCGGTGCAAACGAGTTAGATCAAAGGGTCTGTTTCCATGCTCTATGATTCTATGACTCTTTAACGGATAATGTAATACCCTTTCAAAAAAGTAGGGAGGCAGAAGATAGGAAACTATACGCTGGTTACCAACTTCCATCGTTGGTAAGGTTTTATGGTCCATTATTAAGGATGAGATTACAGACTACTTGGAAATGCGTGGTAAAATAGGGCTTCGATGAGAGGAGGGCATGCGTGACAAATCTGGTAAAATTCTTTGAGGAGGTAACAAGTAAGTTAGACAAAGGAGAGCCAGTGAATGTGATCTATTTGGATTTCTAGAAGGCCTTTGACAAGGTGCCACACGGAGGCTGCTAAATAACACAAAAGCTGATGGTGTTTGGCGCAAAGTACAGAGGATTGGCTCACTGGTTATGGGGGAAGGCAGAAGAATGGGGTTAAGAAACATATCAGCTATGATCGAACAGACTCAATGAACCAAATGGTCTAATTCTGCTTCAATATCTTGAGTTCCTATAGTTCATTTTGCTTGCGCATATATTCACATCAATGGGAGACTCCATTTAAGATGGAGGTGAAGAGAAATATTTTTCAGAGGGTTGCTCGTCTTTGGAATTCTCTTTCCTGCAGCAGACTTGATTAGTCAAGTAGCCCTACTCCTGTTCCTGATTCATTTGTTTGTATGTTTGTATGCAATCAGTCTTTGCATTTACATACTCAATGCACCTTTTTTTCCTATTGGTTTGTTCCATACCCAACTTTAGGAAATCCTTTCAGGTTGTTGCCAGGTTACACAGCAGGAGTTGATGGAACCAGATGGACTCAGATCTTAGATTCTGATGTAAGTGATAGTAAAACTGAAACAGAAAGATGGTGAATAGAATAGCAGAATGTATTTAGCCTTCCCTATTGGGAACAAAAAGGAACTGCGGTTATCCTGGCTTCCTGTTATTTTTCATTTATACGCTGTCCCTTGATGACATCACCTGAAAAAACAATGTCATGTTCCCAAATACACTGACAACACCCAGTTCTACCTTACAGTCCTTGCTACTTGCATTGCCTAAATTGTCAACAGCACACCTGAAATTCAGCACATCTCGGACAAAGTGAGGACTGCAGATGCTGGAAAAGCAGGTCAGGAGCATCCAAGGAGCAGGAGAATTGACGTTTCGGCATTAGCTCTTCATCAGTAATGTGGAGGGGAAGGGGACTGAGAGATAAATAGGAGATTGGGGGTGGAGTAGGGAGGAAGGTAGCTGGGAAGGTGATAGGTCGATGCAGATGGGTGATAAGTCAGAGGGGAAGGTGGTGCGGATAGCTGGGAAGGAAGATGGACAGGTAGAACAGTTCAAGAGGGCGGTGCCGAGTTGAAGGGTTGGATCTAGGATGAGGTGGGGGAGGCGAGATGAGGAGACTGGTGAAGTTGACATTGATGTCATGTGGTTGGAGGGTCCCAAGGCAGAAGATGAGGCATTCTTCCTCCAGGGTTGGGTGGCTTGGATTTGATGGTGGAGGAGGCCCAGGACTTGCCACAGGGCTGTGGGGCTGTTTAGTGCGTGTTCCCCAGAAATGTTCCATGAAACATTCTGCTAGTCGGCACCCTATTTCCCCAATGTAGAGGAGACCACATTGAGAGCATCGGACACAGTCGATGAGGTGTTTAGATGTGCAGGAAAATCTCTGCCAGATGTGGAAGGATCATTTGGGGCCTTGGACGGAGGTGAGGGGGGAGGAATGGGCAAATTTAAATGAGTAAAAATTTCCTTCAACTAAATCTTGGGTAGACTGAAGACATTGTTTTCATTCCCCATCACAAACTGTCTCCCCTAATGACAGACTGTGTCCTGATCCCTGGAAGTTGAACCAAATTGCTCATTATGGTCATGTTATCCTCTGGTACATCATCTAACTGGTAATTCTCCATATGTACACACTGCAGAGATACCCATGACAGGGATAGGGGGATGGCTACCATGTACCCACTACCATCCGGACACCCAGTGCAGGGCGTCATTGGATTAAGGTCAGGAATGGGTGCCCAGGTGAATATTTCCCTCACCATAGCCCAAAGACAGCTCTACTGTTATTTCAGTGTGGGTCAAATAACACAATTTTGGTTACAGATCAAAACTATAGATTTCACAGACTCTAGGCTAATGACTGGTCTAGTTTCATCAAAACTCCTGCTCAGGACAGGCAGGTCAGTCCAGCTATCTGTCCACCTCTGAGCCAGATTATCAATAAATGTCAACATTTGGATATTTAGTGTACTATCTACTGGGAAATGAGACTAGCTAAACTTTATTTCTTACTACAAACTGTAGACAGCTGACAATTCATTATATGAACTGGATATGAACCCAGGAACCAAAGGTGCAAGGTATTGATCTCACTGTGTTACTGTAGTCTACCTAAATTTTAGTAAATCATCGTGAGTGACAAAAAAAGTCAGAACTTAATTTAAATGAAAACAAGTGTAAAGTTAATTAAAGAATCTAAAACAGAACAGAAGGAGCACTTTTTAAGTGATGAAAGTTTAGGAGGTCCGAAGAGACTTAAGCATTCAAGTAATTGAAGTGGCCAGGCAAAGATAATAACCAAAATGGCTAATGGAACATAGGGTTTTATATTTGAACGACAATAATTCAAGGATTTAGAAGTAATGCTGCAGTTTACAAAGCTGTATTAGACCATTCCAGGAGCCCAATGTTTAACTCTGGGCATTGCACTTTAGGAAAGATATCATGGCCTTGGAGAGAGTGCGGTGTAGATTTACCAAAATGATACCTAGATTCCAAGGATTAAATTACAATTGCATAAACTAGATTTTTATTCCTTGGAATTTAGAAGATTATGGGGTGATTTGTGCAAAATTCTCGATACATACATTAAGGGGAATAGATAAGGAGAAATTATTTCTACTAGTTTACAAGTCTAGATCTGGAAGACATACAATCATTTAAAATTAGAGCCATACATTTTTGGAGTAAAATTAGGAATCACAGAAAGAGTGGTAGAAATTTGAAATGTTCTTCCGTAAATAGCAGCTAACACTAGGTCATTGTTCATTTTAAATCCGAGATTTGGAAGATTTTTGATTTCCAAACTAATATAGGACATAGATGATATATAGGGAGTTATGCGTGGATCAACCGTGTTCTCATTGACTGGCAGATCAGATTCATAGGAAGAAAGTAAAGGGTTTACTTCTCATCCTATGTTCCTATATAAATGCAGATTCTTGCTTCTCACTTTTTCTTTCTCCACCTTTAGGCTGTATCACACAGAGGTCATTATAGTCCCAGAGTGCCGCTGTCTCTTAAGAGAGAGCTGACTGGTAGTAGCTACACCTCAAGAAAGGGAGAAGTTGAGAAGGAGGGCCTTTATGGTAACCTCAGCCAATGTAATAATTAAACCTATGGTGTGTTACTTGACGTCACAAACCAGCTATCTAGCCAACTAAGCAAATCAACCCCTAGTTGCCATATAACTATTGGTTTTGGGAGGGAGTTGCAGATATATGGAGGGTCTACATCATGGAAAGAGTTGAAAACAAGAATGAGTCATTTTATATTGATACATGACAACCAAAGTCCAACATTCATTGGCAGGAATAGGGTTAATGGGTGAATGTGGGCACAGCAGAGTTTTGGATGGAAACTGGAGGCTGACTGAAATGCATTGGAATAGTTATTTACAGAGGTAAAGGCATCAATTTCAGGAACAGAAATAGTTTCTGATCAACCTGTTCAGAGATGTTGTTGTACACCTCTGAAACAAGTGGGACTCAAACCTGTGCCTCCTTGCTCAAAGGTATGGACACTACCAACTCTGGACAAGAGTCCTTTTCAGCAGCAGATCTGTGTTTAAATGAATGCATACACCTGTTGACCTGTGTTACAGGAAGCTATCCTAGAGTTTGAACAGGTGAATCCAGCACTGAGAACTGAGGCCAGTAGAAACAAACGGAAATGATCCAGTTTAGTAACACGACTCTGTGTGTGTAGAGAATTATGGCACGTCTACATCAATCTTGATATGCAAGGGGCACCTTCCCCCATACCAACCGGTTAATGTTTGATGATCTTTATAGTTCCTCTGGGCTAAGATCCTTTCCAGATGCTCAGTTCATCGATGTGATTATGTTTCTGGATTTATGTCTGTAATTTTGGAATGTTGAGTAAATTGAGGGCCCTGGTGCAGAATGTATAATAGGCCTCAAATTTCAAAACCCAAAACAATAGCTGTGTTTACCTGAAGTTGTACAGTTGCCGTGACATCACTGGGCGGGGGCAGAGGTAGGCTGTGGCTTGTCAGCTCAGCAGGTTTCACTACTTTGTGGTTAAAGGTGCAGGTGTAACTTACCAGCGTGGAATTTGCTGCACATTCTTTAACCAGGAACTACTGTTTACACCTCAAGCACAATCTCCACCCTCTTCAAACACAGGAGTGGCAAAAGAGTTGCCCGAAAATTGGGAAACGCAATCAGGAGGACAGAGAGAAACCAAATCAGGAAATATGAGAAGATAATTGCAAAATGGCTGTCAGATTTCAGGATCCGGTAAGTGTAACTGAATATATTATACCGGTTGAAGCTGGACACTGCAGGGACTACAGGCTTAAATCAGAATGATACAACCTATTAACTCACCTTGATAGATACACAAATCTCTGCTGTCTAGTGACTGTGTTAAAATGACTTTACGTGCCAACCTGACAGAGCACAGAAGGCTTTGTTTGTGAAATAAAAGTAAAAGATAGACAGAAAAGAGTGGAGAGGGTTTCAATGCATCATCAAAAAGCTCAGAGAGGACTGGATCTGTACAAAGAGAAGTAAGATCATACTCAATGAAATGGATCTTGGTGTTTGAATGGTGCTGCATTGATGGGGAGTGCCATCTTTGAGCTGAGGTGTTTGACTGTGCTTCTATTTGCCTGCTCAGGGCAGGATCTCGTGGCTTTCATACTATCTCAAACTGATCCAGACTGTTTGTAACCTTAACATTGTATTTGAAGCTGATTGGAGCTACTGAGCATAGTTTCTGTATCATCAAGGCAGTCTGATTCCACCTGTACAATAATGATCTGTACCCACTTTTCACTGAAACCCTCACACACGCTTTGTTCCTTCCCATGATCATCTGTTCCAATGTTCTCTCATCTATTGCTCTCCGTAAACCTCAACTCAAAACCCTACCATCCACATCATCACTTTGCGCCAAGGCCTTCATCCATCACCCTATGTTTGCTGACCTACATTAGGTCTTGCCTCATTAAGAAATCAAATTTAAACTGATCAATTTTGTGCTCAAATCCATCTGTGACCTCATCATCCCTAACTCTGTGCTCATCATCCCTATCTCTGTAACCTCTTTCAACCTTATAGCCTTCTGAGCATGCTCTGTTCTACCCATTCTGTTTTATGTTAAGGAAACCTAACTTCTTCTACTTAATGAATGCCAGCCCTGCCTTTGCCTCCTGAGGCCTTTATGTTTCGCTTTTTCTCCCTAAATCTCTACCTTTACATCCCTCTCTCTCTTCCGTCCTCCTTCGCGATGATAGGGAGAAGTGTTGGAGAAAATTCTGAAGGAAAGAATTGACCTTCACTTAGAGAGACATGGTGTCTCAGTGGTTAGCATTGCTGCCACGCAGTGCCAAGGAACCAGGTTCACTCCCACCTTCCAGCGACTGTGCCGAGTTTGCACATTTTCCTCATATCTGCATGGGTTTCCTGCGGTTTCCTCCCACTGTCCAAAGATTTGCTGGTGATGTGGATTGGCCATGCCAAATTGCCCATAGTGTCCAAGTTTGTAGAGGCTATTTGGATTAGCCATGGGAAATGGCAGGTTACAGGGATAGGATAAGAGAGAACAGATCCGGGTGGAGTGCTGTTTGAAGGATCAGTGTGGATTTGTGGGCTGAATGGTCTACTTCCACATTGTAAGGATTCTACGAGCAAGGTTTGATCAGAGATTGTCAACATAACTTTATCAGAGGGAGGCCATGTCTTACAAATTTAATTGAATTTTTAAAGGAGGTGACCAGGTGTATGGGTCAGTGTAGTGCAGTTGACATAGTTTGCATGGATTTTAGCAAAACTTTTGATAAGGTCCCAAGTGGGAGACTGTAAAGAAGGTAAAAGCACATGGCATCCAAGGTAACTTGGAAAGTTCAATCCAAAGTTGACTTTGTGGTAGGAGACAGAATGTGGTGGAGAAGGGTGTTTGATTTATAGAGTCATAGAGATCTACAGCACGGAAACAGACCCTTCGGTCCAACTCGTCCATGCCGACCAGATATCCCAACCCAATCTAGTCCCACCTGCCCGCACCTGGCCCATATCCCTCCAAACCCTTCCTACTCATTTTACCATCCAAATGCCTTTTAAATGTTGCAATTGTACCAGCTTCCACCACATCCTCTGGCAGCCCATTCCATACACATACCATCCTCTGCGTAAAACATTGCCCCTTAGGTGATTTGATTTGATTTGATCTGATTTATTGTTGTCACATGAACGTAGTTACAATGAAAAGATTTGTTTTGTGCGTAGTACTGGCAGATCATACAATACAAAGTGCATTAGAGTAATAGAATGGAACAAGTAAAAAAAAATGGTATGCCTGCAGAGAGGGTGCGCAGAGAAGGAGATCAAGATTAAAATTAAAATTTGAGAGGCCCATTCACTAGTCTAATAAGAAGGTAAGAAGCTGTCCTTAAATCAATTCATAAGTATATGCTAACGTTTATGCTTTAGCTCACAGAAGAGGGTGGAAGAGAGTATAACCGGTGTGGGAGGGGTCTTACCCAAGGCAATGGAAAGGACAGATGGAGTCAGTGGATGGAAGGCTGGTTTGCATGATGGACTGTGCTGCATTCATGACTGTCTGTGGTTTCTTACTGCCTTGTGAAGAGCAGTTGCTAAACCACACTTGGATGCATCCAGATAGGATGCTTTCTATAGTGCATCTATGCCGAATTTCCTTGGCCTCCTGAGAAGTAAAGACATTGTTGTGCTTCCTTGACTATTGAGTTAACATGGGTGGACCAGGATAGATTGTGGTGACCATCACTTCAAAGAACGTGACACCCTCAACCATCTCCATCTCAGCACCATTGATACAGACAAGGGCATGCCTGCCACCCCATTTCCTGAAGTCAATGATCACCTCCTTCGTTTTGCTGATGTTGATGGAGAGACTGTTGTCTTAACACCATGCTGCTAAGCACTCAATCTCTTTACTGTATTCAGTCATGTCGTTGTTTGAGATCCAGCTGGTTTGTGTGACTACAGGCTGGTGAGCAGTGGATTACCACAGGGATCAGAGCTATTGTTCATGATATGTGTAAATAATATTGGAGAACATTTTGGTGGATGATAAGTAAGTTCATAGGAAGGATGACACAAAGATTGACCGGGCAGTTGACAGTGAGGAAGAAGGACTTAGGTTACATGAGGATATGGACGGACAGGTCAGATAGGCAGATCAGTGACAGCTGGATTTACCCACTGGTAGGTGTGAGCTGATGCACTGTGGAAGACATTAGAAGACAAGGGAGTACTCAATAGAGGGAAGGACGCTCAGAGGAACAGAGGAAATTTGGAGTGTTTGTCCTCAAATCCCTGAAGGCAGCAGAACAAGTCAATGGAATAGTTAAGAGATGGGACAACTGTCTTTATCAGTCGTGGTACAGAGTACAAGGGCAAAAGGTTTTGTTGGAGCTGTTCAGGACTTTGGTTAGGCCACAGCTGGAGTACTGTGTGCCACTCTCGTTGTCACACTATAAGAAAGATGTGATCACACTGGACAGGTGCAAAAGAGATTCACCAGGATGTTGCCTGGAATGGAGCAGTTCAGCAATGAAGAGAGGCTGGATAAGCTCAGGTTATTTTAGAACAGAGATAGCTGACAGGGCACCTGATTAAGGTGTATAAGTTACGAGGGGCATGGACAGGTTGGAAACAAAGCAGCTATTCCCTTTAGTTGAAGTTCAAGAACAAGGGAGCACACTTTTATAATGAAAGGCAGAGGTTTAGAGGGGACTTGAGGAAAGCATTTTTCACCCAGAGCTTGGTGGGAATCTGGAATGCAATGCCTAGGAGGGTAGTTGAATAGAGAAACCTCTAAAAAGTACTTGGATAAACACTTGAAATGCCACAACATTCAAGACTTTGGGTTAAGTTCTGGGAGATGAGACTCATGTAGATTTAGAGTAGTATTTTAGTTGGTGCAGACTCAGTTAGCTGATTAAGCTAGTTAAACTCCTATCAGTGTGTTGAGAAATTTATGTTAAAGGTGCTATACAAATGCAGGCTGTTGTTGCTATTCTTCGAAGAAGTGCAGGGCGTTCTCCTCAGCTGAACCCAGCAGTTTACTGGAAGCTGCTAAACATGTGTGCTTGCTGGTCAGTGGCTGATTGGAATCAGAGTTCACATCAAATTGAGATTAAGAGGTTGGGTGTTGCTAGCAGGCCTATAGCAATACACATTGGGGATGGGTTGTGGGCTGATGGCTTCAGTTGGAAACTGCAGCTAAGTTGCCTTCACACTCTGGGTTGCTATCTATCAGCATCAAATTTTTGAAAGACTTGCCTGGAGTTGAGAAGAATTTGGCGACCGTCCCACTTTCAAAAAAAACGTTGGTTTATAATTGATCATCCTATGCATTAGATTAATTAAAGCTGCTAGTTTTATAAAAATGTCTCATTTTATCATAAATCGCAGAACATGTTGTCTGCTGGAGCAGAAGTCAGTCTGAGAGTCACCTGAAATAACTCCACAGAGGCCACTATCACATCACCAAGTCATTATTTATTTACACATAGAAAGTCCTTGACATTGATCCATCTTCCTCAGAGCCAGTTCTCAGAGTGAACAGAACCGCAGATGCTCCTATTTATTTTTTTTTAAAATTTACCCCCCACACTACCACCTAAGTGCAGTAGTGCTTATTTTTTTTCCCCCAGCACCCATAGTGTGTGTGTGCAGGTGTGAGACATAGTGAAAAACACAAAGTGCATGAATCTTTATTCAATTTCCACCACCAGGAAGATAGGAAAACACCCGGGTGGCCAGTGACAAACACTGCCCTTCACATCAAAGGGCAGTGCTGTGTGATCAAAACAGTGAAGGGGAGGGTAGGAACTAAATTGCTCCTATTTATATCCATCAACCAGGGGTCCTTGATTGGACCAGATTAACACCCTTAATGAGTGAACTCATATTCTATGAGGCCCACCTGGCTGATCTCATTACAATCTCTACATCCCTTCCCCTATAAATCCAAGGACATATGCTGGGTTTTTTTTGTAGCTCCACTGGAGCATTTTAGCACTGAGTCTGATTTCTCCAACTCTGCCTCTGATACAGATGGTATATAAAGCACTGTAGTTCACCTCTTGCTCCTGGAATGCCTCAGAAGAAATTCATTCTCTTCTTCAGGTTGTAAAGGCCTTAAGACAGTGACATCTGCTGTGTTCATCTCAAAATCTGAGGTATATTCAATGCTTGACAGAGAGGGAGAATCCATGGGTTCTGGAACAGTTTGAAAAGCTATTAAGGAGCTGGGCATGTTTTGTTCATATACTGGTCGCGAGTTTACAGCTTATAGTCCACATGTTTGTTCAAGACTATCACACCTACCTGAACTCTATATCACTGGATCTGACCTCATGTCGACTATGCCTCTTACCCATGCAGACCCATTCCTGTGGTTCCAATACCAACTTGTCCCCTGGAGTAAACTGTCTTTCTCATTTTGTGCCCAGTGCTGGCATTCCTAATGCCATTTCACCCTCCCGCTCAGGTCCAGGAAGATCAGATTCAACCTGATGCAGAGACTTCTCCCTATCAATAACTCTGCTGGAGCTATCCCTGTAGTTGCATGAGCTGTGGTCCAATATTTAGTGAAGCTGTAGGATGTTTATTTAAACCTGCCATCAAAATTTGGACTGCCATTTCTGCTAGAACATCAGATGATGGATGGTATGGAGCTGTCATTATATGTTGATTACTATTCAACTTTAGGAAATACTCAAATTTCTTGCTGGTAAATGATGGCCAACACTTCCAGGAGTCAGTGTATTGTAAAAGATGTGCACAGTTTTTCTATCGTCCCTGTGTTTGATGAACTCTATGCACACCCAACCACTTTTAATGGGCATCCACAATGAGAACATTGAGCCCATGGAAGGACTTGCACAGTCAACATATAACCAAGTCCAGGGTTTACCCAGCCTTCCCTTGAATGTGGGGAGCTACTGATAATTTTTGTCCTTATTGGCATTATGGATCCCACCAACACTGCTATGTTTGCATCCAATCCTGGATGCAACTTCGACAACATCTTAATTTTGGAAAAGCCCTGACAATCCTGATGGAGTTCAGCCGGTATCTGGTGGCAACCTTTGCTCTGGATAATAAGTCATGCTCCACATAAGATGTGGTCCTCTACTGTGATCTGGTCTTTCCAGATCCAAAAAGGTTCATTCTTGTTGTGATGGCCCTTTGGTTTCCCCCATCACTACCAGATGGGTCAGTTTCTCCAGGATGGGATCTTTCTAAATCCGAAGACTGAGATTATCAGCTGTGACTGGAAGCATGTGCTGAAACTTTAAAAACAAGAATGACTCTTCCAGTACCTGCTGTTTCACTGGTGGTGTACTGCCAGTAGGAGGTGGTTCAATGCATCCACATATGCTATTTAGCCTCCTGGTTGGTGTTTCAGCTTATAAATTTGCATACTTAGTATTTAGAGCGCCTATCACTGAATTTGGCCTGAAGCTATGGGTGACAATGCCTTGTCCTCTTTAACATAGACCACGCTAGGTCTACTTTGTAAAGGTATTTATTCCAAATATGGCCTCCAAACCTTCCTTATCTGAGTATATTTATGCTCTGCATTAGTTCTAGATGCATAGGCTATTGAGCGTTCCTCTCCATTGGACAGTCTATAAGCTGATTCTACGTTGATGCCATACAGGAAGGCATCACGTGTCAATACCAGATCTCACTTAGAATCATAATATGCCTTCAAGCTATGGCTTGGCTACTTGATTATTTCCAAGGCTGACCCTTTAAGAGTTGATGCGAAGGTTCAAGGATGGAAGCCAGGTTAGGTTTCTACTTTCCCTAATAATTCACCAGCCTCAGGAAAGAATTGAGCTTTGGTACAGATGTGGGAGCTGGGTAGCTTTGATCACCTTCACTTTATCTTCCAACAGGCATAATCCTGTGTTTAGCCCACGTGAGCCACTTGGGTGCCTGGAACACACATTTTCCCCTTCTAAGATACATGCCTGCCTGGGAGAAATATTTACGGATATGTCCAAGTTCTGAATGTTCCTTATTGGTCTTCCTTGTTATTAACACGTTATCTAGATAAATAGCAACCAGGGGTAGACTTTGTAAAATATTCTCAACTCTGCTGTAAAATTGCACAGGCTGATGATACCCCAAATGGCAGTCTTGTAAATTGGTACAAACCCTTATGAGTATTCATTATAGCATACTTCCAGGAATCCTCATCTCACTGCAATTGCAAGTGCTCATGGCTCATGTCCAGCTTCGTGAAGGACAGTCCTCGCCAGCTTTGCATATAAATCCTCTAAGCAACAGATTGCATATTTATCCAGCTGCAAAAAGCAGTTTACCATTCTTTAAGTCCCCACAAAGGTAAATCAACCCATCAAGATTCACAATCGGTACGACCGGTGCTGCCCATTCTGCAAACTGGACTGGTTTGATGATTCCTTCGCTTTCCATCTCCGATTTTTGCCTCTACTTTGTAATGAGTGGGCCTTGCAGAATTGCTTCCTGGACAATATGCAAGATGACCTTGGCTCCTTTGATAGTCCCTAGACTTTCTGAAAGACATCTGGGTTATTTAATTTAGACTCCAATCAGGCAGTCATTTTCTAATTGAAAAAAGTTGAGCCAATCAACGTGAATCTTTCTCAACCAATTTTGCTGATCGACCTTGGGACGGAGCCTTTTACTACAATCATTGATAAATGAACAAATTGCTCCTTATTCGAGACTGAAACCAAAGTTGTACTCTTAATCTGTAAAGGTTCCCCAGGATAGGTTCTCAGTCTGACCGAGGTCTTGCGCAAACTTAAGGGTTGAATTTTGTTGAAGTCTGGTTTAGTGATCACTGAAACAGCTGCGCTGGTATCAGCCTCCATTAAAACTGAGTGACCAGTTTTTGATTGGTTCTGATTTGGATGTTACTAAGCAATTTAACTGATCCAAACCAGATGAAGGTGGACTTTCCAGGATATGCGCCTATGAGTCCTCTCACTCCACTTAGGTCTAGTGGGACAGTTTGCTGTCAAAGTCCGCATACCAGCAGCAACTACAATGGCTTGCTGCCCAAATCCTGAAGAAAATGTTAACAGTTCGGCCAAGGCTTGGCATTGTTTTGAGGTTTTGCTGTGGCTGAACTGGAGTCCCTTCTGTTCAGGATATGTCCTGAGTGACGCTATGCAATTGCCCTCACTCAAGTGGTGTCCCCCAGCCTCAGGACTGGCAAAGGTATCCACTTCCAACAGAATACCCTGCAACTCATATGCTCCACTTGCCACATTTTCCAGTGAAGAAGCCAGTTGTAGTGCCAGTTTGAAGTCCAGTGGGTTTGAGCTAACAGGTACTTTGGCATGGTTACATCTTTAATCCCACATATCAAACAAACAGTCTCTCAGCATTTCGTGAAGGGTTAAACCAAAGTCACATGCCTCTGCCAGTCAAAAATCCCAATATGTATTCCCCTGATTCTTGAACTGACAAGTAAAACCGATAGCCTCTCAGAATTAGAGGAGATTTGGGGTCACAATATTCATTAACTAAATCTGTCAACTCTTGAAAGGTTTTAGTTTCTGGTGCCTCAGTGAAAGTTTGGCTCCTAATAACTGAAAAAGCTGCAGGTTCACAAGCTGTCTGGAGAATTACTTGTTGCTTTTCATCTGGCCCAATGTCACTTGTCCAAAAAAAATGCATTCTTGCCACATACTAGGCCCAGTCTTCAATAGCAGGTTTGGACAAGCCAAGCTTCCCAAATAATGGCATATACCAGAAATGCTTACCCCAACTGAAAGACAACTGTTGTGAGCAAGTTTCTTCAGCAGCATACTATTCTCTCATCGCCATTGAAATAACTTCAGAGGCCGGTATCCCACCACCAAGTCATCCTTTATTTACACGTGGAATGCCCTTGACAGAGCTTCCTCAGCCAGCTCTTAGAGTGAGCAGAACCTCTGATACTCCTGTTTATATCTATCAGCCAGGGGATCTTGATTGGACCAGGTTAACAGCCCCTATCAGGGAACTCATATTCTATGAGGTCCACTGGCTGACTGTGTGCCAATCAGTACCTCATCCAGCCTGCTAGCTTGTGGGTAAATCATGGTTATAGTACAGGACTGACAACAAGAGGTCATGAATTTAATCCTGCTATGACAAATTGTGTAACCGAATTTTATAAATTTTAAAAATTGTGGGCTTGAACCAAGCACTCCCAGATGGTTGTAAAATTCTAAGCTCAAATCCCAAGCTATATGATTGGCTGTTATTCCCTCTGAAGTGGTCAAGCAAACCCCTCAGTTATAAACAATCAGTGCAAAAAAGGACCCAAGAGTAAGGTTAGGTCAGACAAAACTGATAGACATCAACCTAAGCATTAAAACACCAAACTGACTTGTCCCTGCTAAGTTTTTATTTTCCCTATCATCAAGGAACTGATGTCCAAATTGGGAAGACTGTCAACCATTCACTTATTTAACAAGCTAGGGCTGACAGGGTCTTGGTAAAAAAAAAAGTCCAATATGTGAAGACTCATTATTTGCCTGGGATTAGTGCTATAGCAGCAACACAAATAAAACTTGACATCATTTTGGAGTGCCCTACTATTGTTTCTAAACTATTTCTATCACTACTGTTCTAAGGGCAGAACCATCTGAGGATGGACTTCACAAATAGGGGACACTGGGGGGGCAGTGGGGGTTGGGGGGTGTCCTCGTACTATTTTGAAATGAATAGGAAAAACAACAAAAAAAATTCCAAAAATACCTCTGTTTACAGATCGACAAAGATTAAAATAATAGTTTTTTAATTCACCTCTCCTTTTGATAATAGGAAAGTTTCTAAACTTTAAGTATGAGCAAGGCCTTAGCTCGGGTGAAAATCCAAATGGGGGAGCCTTTACAGATTAAAAAGTAAAACTGCGGATCCGGTCTCTTATGAAAAGCAGCTGGTTCAATTACAATCAGGCCATTGATTGTAGCAAAAAGCTTGGGTCCAATCTCGATGGGGCAAGATTGGTTGAGGAATACTTAGTTTGTTTGGTTTAACATTTTTCAATTGGAAAATGGCTGCCTAATTTAAATTCCTGATTAAATACCCATATATCTGAGGTCTACCATCTAATGATGTAATGCAGCACTTCATTGGACTTAGTTAACAAAAGCTTCCCAGATTTATGAAGGACAAGAACAGCAATATCAGAGTTAAACCTTCACCTCAAGGTTCCCCTCTTTGAGCAATTAGAAAGAGCAATAAATATAGCTTCAGCAATATGACCACATTCTGAGAAAAATGAAACAAAACATTACTCCAATGTGATATAAAGGGCCCACAGACTCTCCTACTTGATTTATATTGGTAGTCTTCAGGTGGATCCCCTGCAAAATGTGACAAGAAATGTTATAACACCTCCTTTCCATTTGCATGTGATTTAAATGCTCCAGCCTGTTTCTCTCACCCCAGGGAGGAGGACCCAGGAAAATTAGCATCATGCATAAACAAAAAATGCTGTCTTCCAAGGTTCTAGATACAGCAATGGACCCAATATCCAGCAAAGACAGTAAGTTTAACAGTTTGATGGACTGGGTTATATACTAGTCATTCCCTTATGGGTTCAGAACAGTCCAGATTAGAGTGAAACGATTTGGAGAAATCTCAACTTATCCAATGATGAGCATTGATTCAGAGCAGAAAATTGCCTCAGTTCAATAGTTTCATAGAGGCCACAGAATGCAGAGTGGATAGCATGGAAATTTGGCACACGGGCACAGTATGGCATCTCCCTGAGATGGAGATGCAGCCCACTGCTGTACTCTATGTCTTATCAATGCTAAAACTGGCCTGGCATATTTGATGAGAAATTGGGAACTTGTTTGGGTCATTTCATTCCCCAGCATTGGCCTTACTCAATTTAAAGATCATGAAAAAAAAGGTGTAAATTTTAAAATTCTTGTGTATTTCTCAACTTAGTCACATGACCAAAGAAAAATCACAAACAAAATCAAAGCTATTTGAAATAGATACTAAAAGGCCAGTGGCATTTAAAATTACATACATAATCAAGATAATTAACAGAATTTACATGTACTTACTTCATCCATGGCAACAGAACTGAACACACAATGTATAACACCATCTGCTTCAAGTGACTGTGCAGTGTCATGTGCTTAATAACCATGAACTTACATAAAATGAACAGACCAGCTGCACTGCCTGACACTGGAACAGCCTCCTATTTGTACTCTGTTATCACTGGCACATCAACCCCCCACTTGAACTCATTCCATTTTTAACCCTTATCCACCCAGGCACTCAAAGGGGCATTGTTGAGCATAATGGAGAGGCCAAAGTCCACAGCTGCTCTGTTACAACTTCAATCTGCCTTTATCTCATGGCAGTACCAATGAAAACATCACCTAAAATATTCTGAACCTAGGTGTAGGACTGAACAAAAGTCATACTGGAATCAAAAAGATAACCCTGTTTCTCTTTCCAAAGTTGCTGCCAGACCTGCTGAGTTTCTTGAGCATTCTCTGTGTTTGTTTAGAATTTCCTGCATCCACAGTATTTTGCCTTTACCCCGGTTTAGGATGTCTCTTACTGACAAAAAGAAGAAGTGAATTAACACTTTATTATTTTTCTCCTTGAATATCTTTAAGCAGAGGTGATTTTAGATTTTTTTCTTGTTTTCCTTTTCCCTTTCAAAATAGACTGGGGTGTTTCTGCCCAACAAATCCCCTGTTGGCGAAGTCAAAATTTTAAATGACTCACAACAAACTCTCTTTAAGATTAAAAAAAGGCATAGCTTATTAATGTATTGAGACATAAACATTGATTATCACAAGAAATGTGCAACTGTACAAGGAAGAATAAAAGGAATGGAAAGAGGTTACAATTAGGAATAATTTAAAGGTCCAAGTTATGAATGTTAACTAACATTATTTTTGACTGAGTCCAGAAAGTCTGTGTTGAGTAAAGGTACTTTTCCTTGGGCTAATCTTGTATCATCTTGACATTTAATGATTGGATGTGTAGCAGTGTGGTTAGTTCTCTTTTCAAGTGAATGCAGGATTTCTAGAAATGGATTTCAAAGCGATTGAGGTAAAGGCAGGCTGAGCTGATCCTTGAGTTTGGTCTTCTGTACAGAGAAATTTACAGGTTAATAGCAGATTAAAGTGAAGCAGACCGAAATTTATCATTAAAATTTTTCCAAAGACTAGGATTTTTTGTTATGTGCAAGGGTTCCTGGGATGAGTAGTTTCTGTACTTTTGGCCATGACTATTGTTTTATGGTGTGAGGTAACTGGTCCAGCAACATCACTTCAGGCATAATGTGTTGCAATAGCCTCCTCCTTTGTGGAGGCGGAGGGTCTACTGCTCCTTTGTGTGTTTTATTAATTACAATTCCTACAAAATGGGAGGTGTGACAGAAAGTTGTCATCTGAGTTCTCTTCTTCACCCTGCAGATTGGAAGTTTCCAGAAGTTATGGTCAACTGGCAACATGTTTTGGTCATAGAATCATACAGATAAAAAGCATGGAAACAAACCCTTTGGTCCGACCCGTCCATGCCAACCAGATATCCCAACTCAATCTAGTCCCACCTGCCAGCATTTGGCCTATATCCCTCCAAACCCTTCCTATTCATATACTCATCCAAGTGCCTCTTAAATGTTGCAATTGTACCAGCTTCCACCACTTCCTCTGGCAGCTCATTCCATACACATACCACCCTCTGTGTGAAAGACTCTCCAGGGATAACAGCCCCAGCCTGTTCAGCCTCTCCCTGTAGCTCAAATTCTCCAACTTTGGCAACATCCTTGTAAATCTTTTCTGAACCCTTTCAAGTTTCACAACATCTTTCCGATAGGAAGGAGACCAGAATTGCACGCAAGATTCCAACAGTGGCCTAACCAATGTCCTGTACAGCCGCAACATGACCTCCCAACTCCTGTACTTGTGGGCATGATGATCTCCAATGTTCACATTTAGACAGTACTGCATGAGCTGCAATCCTACCTCTTACTTTGCTTCACTTATGTTGCTCCTGACACCATCAACTCTAATGTATTTTTTATCCTGGAATAAATCCCACCACAATCGCATGCTAGCCTCACATTAACCCTTGTTCCAGGTTGAAAGTGCACTCTGCCAATCTTGGCTGATCATATGTTTCATCCCCATTTTATCAGTGGTTGCAAAGCCTTCCATTTTAGCTCCATTCACTGCAAATGTTTGCCGTTGACAATTCCTTTTCTCCCCTTTATTTTCTTGCTTACTATCTTTGCGTTTGACTATGCCTTTGGTCACTTGCCTGAATTCTCCTCTTACTGTCATTCAGGGCCATCCTTTCCAATACCACAATCAATACCCCTCAACTACCATCATCCTGAAGTGACCCACATGTTTGGTGCACGGAAGCTTCTTGTAAAAACTCAGATTGTTGTAAATATTTAAAATCTGGGCTGAAAAATCATTCTTTAAGGTGAGCTCTCTCAAGGTGGTTTTTGGAAAGTATTTCCTTCAACAAATGTGTAAGATTCAGGAAGAAAATCTATTTTATTTTTTCTTGACAATTTTCTTCTTCAAACAGCATACATTTAAAAGGCATTTGGATGGGTATATGAATAGGAAGGGTTTGGAGGGATATGGGCCGGGTGCTGGCAGGTGGGCTGGGTCAGCATGGACGGGTTGGACCGAAGGGTCTGTTTCCATGCTGTACATCTCTATGACTCTATAACATCAACAAAATGTGCCCTCATTTGTGGGACCTGGTTGTGTGGAAATTAGATTTTGTGTTTTCATCTTCAATTCAGGAATAATTAATTGGTTGTAAGCAATCTGGCATGCTCTGTAATTTATGATAAGACAGTACAGACAGTGCCCATGTCTTCCAAGGAGTGGCAATTTGACTTTTTTACATTCGGACTGAGCTCACATTTTCCACCAGCAATTCTAATCCTGGCTTCTTCAGAAATAAAGAGCATGTCTGAAATCCACCTGTCCTCTTATAGAGCAGGATTGTCGGGGAAATCATCCAAGTCTTATTTTTAAGAGAGTAGATACCATATTCTGTTTAGTTTAAATTTCCCAGGCTATGACTGTCATTTCTTTGTTTAGTGTGAGCATCCACTTAACCACATCCCCCGACAGTGATCATTCCCATTCCATTGTCCTCCCTTCTTCACTCCACGAAAATGCTCAACTTCAGGTTTCCCAATGTTTATCCCAAACACCCTTCCTGATGAAGGGCTCCTGTCCAAAAAAAAAACACAGCGGATCAGGCAGCATCCAAGCAGCAGGAAAGTCGATTTTCCTGCTGCTTGGATACTGCCTGATCCGCTGTGCTTTTCCACCACCACTCTAATCTTGGCACTATTCTTCAAGTGTCATGCTGTGCTCTTCCAGCACCACTAATCCAAAATCTGGTTTCCAGCATCTGCAGTCATTGTTTTTACCTACTAAAATCTACAACCCAGCATAGGATGCAGGTTGGCCCTATCAACTCCCTGTGCTATTGAAGGAGCTCATTTTCAATACACTGCTGTTTGGTGATTCCAGTCTCACCTTGCAATTATAGCATTGCTATTAGTTCATTTAACTTGTTCATAAAATCATAGAGCATACAATTTGGACATATTAGGTCTGTTTAATACAGTTGAGTTTATAGGTTTAATATAGAGTCTGCCGTGCACACATGTGGTTCTGAGTTGTGTTGAAGACTATATTAGTAAGGTTTTTAGTGAGTTCTCATTTAGCAATGACCAGAAATATGCAGAGTTGGCAGATCAGGAAACCTATCAGTGTGTAATGCTGCTATAATAGAGGTCAAAGCTTTTGCTAACACTTTCTGTTGATGACATATGTCAGAATATATGTTCAGCAGGTAAAAGAACTCCCGTCACTGATGTTTAAAAGGATAAACAAATATGGCTCATGTGGCACTGTAGCAGTGTCCCTACCTCTGAGCTAGAAGGCCTTGGTTCAAGTCCTACTATCCCAAAGTTGTACTAACATCCCTGAACAGGTTGATTAGGGAATATAAAAATAATTTCAGAAGAGTGGTCTATTTTGGTAAGAAAAATGCAGAGATTACAAAGGGTGCGATTCTAAAAGGAGTGCACTATCAGAAGAATGTGGGAGTATGTCCAGTTATAATAATCATTGAATGTGACTGGGAGGATTGAGGGAGTGGTTAATAAAGAATACAGAATCCTGGATTTTTAAAAATGGGGATATGGACAAGGCCAGGAAATTATGATAAACCTGTAAAAACACTGTTTGACTTTTATTTGAGAACTATGACAAATTCTGACCACCACACTTTAGAAGGCATTTTAAAGGTGTGAAGGCATTAGACAGGCTGGAGGAAATGTTCACAAGAGTGATTCTGGGGGTGATGAACTTGAGTTAAGCGGATAGAGAAGGTGGGACTTCATTTTCCTTGCAGAGAAAGTTGAGGGGAGATTTGTTCTTCAAAATCAGGAGGGGTCTGGGCAGAGCAGATATGAAAAAACTGCTTCATTTTTGGAAGGATTAAAAATCAGAGGACATCAATTTAAATTAATTGAGAAAAGAAGCAACAGCAACAAGAGGAAAATCTTTTTCTCACAGTGTGTAGTTAGGATTGGAAATAGATGGGCTAAGAGTGGGTGTGGGCATTTATAATTGTGGCTTTCAAGAATGAGTTGGATCATATTTCCAAGAGAAAAATGTTTGCAGGACGACAGGAAAAAGGCAGGGAAGTGGGACTAAGTGATAGGGTGACAGAGTGATAGAGGTGTACAGCATGGAAACAGACCCTTCGGTCCAACCCATCCATGCTGACCAGATATCCCAACCCAATCTAGTCCCACCTGCCTGCACCTGACCCATATCCCTCCAAACCCTTCTTATTCATATACCCATCCAAATGCCTCTTAAATGTTGCAATTGTACCAGCCTCCACCACTTCCTCTGGCACCTCATTTGAGTTATTCTTGCAAAGAACTGATAAAGATACAATAGGCCAATGCCTTTATATGGCAACACAATTCCACAATTGCAGTTCTTTATTCAAGCGAGCAGGTCAGGAGTCCTTTCCTATCAGGAACTAAGCTGCCACCCAAGCTGCTGAGTATTTTCAGCATTTTCCTTTTATTCTTAGTTCAGGTTTCTAGCAAGGTGTTTTGCTTCTTAATTTCTTATCCATTCCCAAGTTTTACCCCGAATCTCCATAGTTTGATTTTAATTATTTTAAATTAGCCTGTTTGAAATCTACTTTCTGCTCCCCAGACTCCCACATAACAATTTTCTGTACCTCATACATGTCTCCTTCAGGGATAAATACTGTCTAATTCTAAGGATGTATTGCTTTTCTGTCCTTTTAACATATTTAGGGCTTGCGTCTTGTTTATGTTCAACCCCCCTCTGACCACCCATCTCACTGCACAAAGAGCATGGACTCTAACTGTCACAGCCAAGTTCTGTCCCAGTTGAGATTTGTTAATCCATCTTCAATCATTGATTGAACCTGGAGCCTCTCATCTAAACACCATACCACAATTAGCAATGCATTTCACACTCGAGCCAACAAGGTGAACTGTGATTAGAAGTCTCGATATCTAAACTCAGTCCATATTGCTTGTGATAAAGAACAGTCTGCTGATTGGTGACTTTCTTTGCAGCACATGGATAAACAAAACTGGTTTGGTTATCGCTACCTAAAATCTCTACACTCACAATTAATTATCCAGAAATTCTCATTACCTTTTGCTTTTGCATTGCTGCTGAATTATATCGAGAGTCCTGTCTGGGATAAGAATCTGTTTTCCAGATGGTTGAACAATTCCATGCTGCAAAACAGTTCATGTCTGCCTCAGGTACAGAAGTCACATAGTCATTCCAGCTTCAAAGATAAATTTCTCATATTTATTTAAGGCCAGTTCACATTCCTAATACAAGTTACTGTAGAATGTGGTTGAGTGCAAACAAGACAGACTTTAATAAGGATTACCAAAAAAGAGCCATTTGTATAGCACTTTTCACAGCCACCGGGTGTTTTTTAGTCAAGGAAATACTTTTGGAGTGTGATCACTGCTAAAATGTAGAAAACACAGCAGCCAATGTACAGACTGCAAACTCCCAAAGGCAGAGGCAACAACCAGATAATCTGATTTTATTTTTGTGATGTTGTTTGAGTGACAGACACTGCCCAGGACTTCAGGGATAACTTCCTTGCTTTTGTTCAAATATTTGACATCCACCTGAGATCACAGGTGACTTTAGTGAATCATCAAAAGGAGGAAGTTAAAACTCACGCAACACCAGGTTATTTGGAAGTACAAGCTTTCGGGGCGCTGCTCCTTCGTCAGGTACAGGATGCTATAACCACTGGATGCATCTGAACTATTGTCTGACTCTTCTGAAAAATAGTCACTGGACCCAAAATGTTAACTCTGCTTTCTCTCCACAAATACTGTCAGACCTGCGGCAATTCCTGTTTTAGTTTAAGATCTCAGCATCTGCAGATTTTTGTTTGCTGTTGTCAGCTCCTGGCATTCTATGTGGCAGACTCTAAACTGTCTGATGCAGTCGCACACTGAGCTACAGTAAATTTAAATAAAGTGCTTTACACTCAGGGAACCCAGACTGCTTCATATTTGATGAATCACCTTAGAAGTGCAGAGAATTGTTCACCATGCAAAGCCAGTGATCAATTTTCACGCAACGAGATGGCACAAAGAGCAATGAGATAAATTATCAGTTATCCTAGTTCATTAATGTTCACTGAGGGAGAAATTAGGGCCAGAATATCAGGTAAATGTGCTACTCAACTTCAAATAGTTCCATGGGATCTTCTAAATCCATCTGAAAAAAGCATGCAGTTTTGATATCTCACCTGAAAGATTGCACCTCTGACAAAGCAGAACTCTCTCAGTGTTCCATTGAATTATCCATGTGGATTATGTACTCAAATTCTGGACTGTGTCTTGAACCCAACTGAATGAAATTGACACATATATAAACTAGCAGGTTGAAGAGAAACTGGAAATCTTCCCACCTCTTTTCCCCCTCCTCCAAAAACCCCAACACCAACAATGTGGAAATTAAGTGATGCTGCTGTATCCCCTTTCTGCTAATTGGGCAAAGTTAGGTTTTGACATGCACTGGTTAAACAAAGACATTGCAACTATATAGGGCATTATAGATTCAACCTTGCTAGAACAATTTCTGGAATGTACCGGGAATTCATGCTGAACAGTGTAGATTAGAAGATAACATTGATCTTCTGGAGTTTGCTCAAAGGTCAAAGGAATATTTATTACTCAGCTTCTATCTTTATGAGGGTATTAGTAAGATTTCAAAATTTGAATTAGTTAGGCATCCTATCATATTTTAATTCAAATTGATTCTTTATAAAAAATTTATTTCTTGTTATGAAGGTTAGTATGGTATCAGCAGATCCGACAATGAAAATGAATTAGCAGATAATCTGTTTTTGGGAAGAAAAATGCTGTCAAGAAAATGTGAAATGCTTTGCTCCTCTAAAGTAACATTCACTTCAAATAGCAGTACAGGTTTCACAATGCTTATTCTTTACTGAAACATCTGCCTGCATTATATGTTCAAGTTTAAATGTGGAATTTGAACTCACAGCTTTGATTCCTAACAAAATTATATAGGAAATATTCAACCAATAACTAAGCAATGCAGATCATTTACTGTACCAAAAGATTCCAGCCACTGAGCTCCAGTTGGTAAACTTCAAACTAAACAATACAAGCAGAATCCAGGTTAATACTTCATGTCACTCCCTGAAGTGGGTAGTGAGGTGGAGACATTTAATTGAGCTGGCAAATTCCTCCCAGCCTAACCCCGACACACCTCCCCATTGATACTGATTAGATTAGATTCCCTACAGTGTGGAAACAGGCTATTTGGCCCAAAAGGTCCATACTGACCCTCCGAAGAGTAACCCACCCAGACCGATTCCCCAACTCTATATTTATCCCTGACTAATGCACCTAACGCTATTGTGCATGAGCAATTCACCTGACCTGCACATCTTTGGATTGTGGGAGGAAACAAGAGCACCTGGAAGAAACCCACGCAGACACCGGAAGAATGTGCAAACTCCACATAGACAGTCGCCCGAGGCAGGAGTCAAACCTGGGTCCCTGGTGCTGTGAGGCAGCAGTGCTAAACACTGAGCCACCATGTGCCCTTTTGATACTGTTGATTAAGGCACAGCCCCTGCTCTCTAATTGGCCAGCAGCTCCTGGGAAGTGGGATTTCCACCCAAGGTCATTGGCACACAGAATGACCATCACCGACCAGTGAAGTGCTTGATTTAAGTGTTTCATTTGGTAGCCTTCCCAAAACTAGACATTGTGGAGCTCAGACTGGTTTTGCAGCTGGTGGCTGAGGTTCCTTTTGCCTACGTTAAATGATGCTCCAAATTTCCATTCGAATGGCTACAGATGGAGCTGAAGAATACCAGACACCAGACCAGCTCAGCAGTCTCTCCCAATTATAAAAAATGGTGGAAACAAGCCGGTCACATGACCAATACCTGTCTGGGTTCAAAATTTCTTTTTCAAATGTGAGTCCAACCACCAACTAATCAAAGATAAATGATTCCTTTAAAGTTTGGGACGATTGCAGTGTTGAGATTTAGACCAGTTGATGAGTGTTTTGATTTTACTTTCTTGAGGTGGGTGTTCTGTGAGGCTCCCAGCTTGAGAGGGCTGTACATTCCCATGCTGCATGATCATACAGTTCAGGCCAACATTTTTCACTCCACCTCTTAGTACAGACTGAAAATTTAAGAATGGATGTCTGAGCAACATAAAGAGAGACAATTTGACCCCATCATAAGCTACACTATCAAAAGACAGTCCTGAAGAAGGGCTCATGCCCAAAATGTCGATTCTCCTGCTCCTTGGATGCTGCCTGACCTGCTATACTTTTCCAGCAACACATTTTCAGCTCAGTATCAAAAGACAGTGCCTAGTGAACTGTAGCCCAACAAAATTGGGCGGCACGGTGGCAGTGGGCGGCACGGTGGCACAGTGGTTAGCACTGCTGCCTCACAGCGCCTGAGACTCGGGTTCAATTCCTGCCTCAGGCGACTGACTGTGTGGAGTGCCCGTAGTGTTAGGTAAGGGGTAAATGTAGGGGCATGGGTGGGTTGCGCTTCGGCGGGTCGGTGGGCCTGTTTCCACACTGTAATGTAATGTAAAAAAAAAAATTCAACAACCATGTTGGACTTTAAACAGGAATGTAATATAATAGTAATCTGTTTTATTCTTTACAGTTTGTAGAAATGGAAGAAACTCTGATATGGGAGCAGCACACAGTGGTGATAAATCGGGTAAGTTTATGTTTTTTTAGGTCTGCATAACTTTTGGTAAAAGTAAGAATGGCAAAGACTAATGTGCCATTTTTCATTTGTCTGAATGTAAACGATATACCCCAAAAAACAAAATTAGTGACAAAATTTGGAATGTGAGTAGGGTGGTCCCAAAAGAGAATGTTTGCTTTTTAGCAAAAATGCAGATCTGGATCCTGGAAATTTTTAAAGGTCTGCTAACAGTGGGAGATAAGGCAAATTGCCTTTTTTTAAGAACGTTGTGGGTTGTCTCAGTTTGAACTTTGTTGATTATTTTAAAATGTTGTAGATTGTCTTAGCTATAGTGGTGAAATTAGTTCCAGCTGTCGAAATGTGAGCAGCGTTTCCAGAACGGATTGTTGGATGTCGATTGGCCTGATGTTTCATTAGTGAAATGGAATCCCTTCATAAAAACACTTATCTACTTTAAAAACTGTAGTTACAGAGCATCAACCCAGATGCTGGAAAAGCCTCAAGAAAGAATTGTGTAATTGTAATACTGTTGGGCTAACCCACTGTGTCTACTTCAATGATCCTCAGTTTTACTTCAGCACCTATGATATTGGAACTGGTCAGCCTATCAATCCCACCTATCCCACATATCACTTCGCAATCTACGTGTTATGAATTTCACCTCATCCACTGAATCTCTCTATCCTGTTATGAATTTCACCTCATCCAATGAATCTCCCTCCAGTGTCCAAGCATGATCCATTTACCATGGATCCTTCCTAAATTATTTAATTGCTTAATACTTCTTGGTTCTCAGTGGGATCAATCGGTGAAGAATTTTGCTTCTTTCTGTTGATTTATTGTAACAGATTGAGCTTAAAGAATAAAAAAAAAACCTTTTAGGAAAAGAAAAGGATGCAGTGTCAGTAAACAAAAATATCTTAAGCTACTTTTATTCTGGTTGTTATTTTAATTCAAATTCCTGAAGACTGTGAACCAGTTCCCTGTATTTGCACTGCTAAACCAGACTGTCTTATTCAGGAATAGACTCGTGAACCATAAAGAATTAAATCTGATAACAGGATAAGTGAACCAGATTTAGCAGCATTTCAATAAAAAAAATCAAAGCATAGGCCTTAATGATGCTTTCCAACCATTTTTGGATCCTTGATATTTTGATGAGAACCTGAGATTAGGAGCTCAGGCAATCAGGAACAGGAAGAAACCTGTTTAATCTGTACAAGTCTGGGTACTGCACAGTTAATAGGCCCACATTGGAAGATTGAAATGCCAATGGGTAGAACATAGGTCCTGCATGCTCTGAACATCATTCACTGGCTGTGACCAACCTAACCAGTGAACTTAACAGGATTGCTACATATCACTGAAAAAAATGCTTTAAAATAAAGATTGTACACGGTTGTTGCTAGATTAGTTTAAGAGGCTTGTCAATGATTTCTGTAGATCCAGCAGCAGCATTAAAGCCCTAAAATAAATTTTCCCTGTCCCTCAATGCCCAGCTTGCTGTAACTCTCCCCCAGCATCATATTAATCCCATCTCCGTCATGCTAAACTTTTCATTCAACAGCTAGGATTTCTCACCCTCTCTGAGTGGCTTGCTGCTCAAACAGGCAGGCAGTTCTCCAACTTCCATCAGACTGGCGGCTCTCCACTGGCTCTATGTATGAGAAATCAGGGTAAACCTTTTCTTTAGCAGTAACACAAAACCAACATTAGTGCACTACAGTCTGTTTACATTCTGCATCATTTTAATTCCCATTGGCTTAGTGTAAAATTAGCTCATAATGTACAATCGCCATTTGTGCTCCTGGTCAGTCAATTTCCATCAACGTTTACGATGGTAAGAATTAAACAATTAAGCACAGGTTGGTTGGAGGTGGTGTGGGGATGGCAGTTAGTTTAGCTAGCTAGGATGTGATGCAGAATGGCATCAATGGACGTGGGGTCAATCCTTGTACTGGCTAAGATGATTCATGGACACCTGTTCCTCATCTGACCTCATACATGCAGAGTGCTGCCCTTCAAGCTAACGATGAGGCTAATAGAGTCTGTCTAATGGAGAGAGACACCTATGATCATTTGTGGAGTATAATAAGTTCTCTCTACTATACCTTCGACCCAAAATCATAAAAGTACCTCCTGATGCACCCATTTGACAATCATTTCATCTTGCTGCCTGTAGTAATTCTTTGTCTTTTATAATTTTGTTGCAGGATTCAAAGATTGGATTTGGTATTGCAATATCTGGAGGAATAGATAAACCCAACAGTACCACTGGAGAAACTGCCATTCTTGTTTCAGATGTTGTTCGATTCGGACCAGCTGAAGGGAAGATTATGTGAGTAAAAAGATCAAAGTTACTGTATCCATCATTCAAAGATGCAAAGATATATATCACAAGTCTTGAAATATGTGTACCTGTATCTCTATACTTGCACACGAGAGGGTTCCCAAATATGAATTAGTATATTGTAGCAATTGCTCTTAGAAGTTTCCTTCTGATATCTCAATCAGATATTCCAAAATATTTGATTGAAAAACACCAATTGCATTGTTACACCAGCTTCAGTGCTTCTAATATTATGATCTCTTCCAGTCAGCAAAACTGGTGATTTAATTCTGGAGTAAAGCAACACAAATAATGGCTTATTATATTTTATTAGTAGCTTGTAACATTATACTCCAGATCATCACAGCCGTTCATTTCCTTGTAATTCATTGGACCTACACTTGTACATGAAACTATCACCAGGTTCCAAGTGCACCTCAGATTATAACGACAGATCATTACAACAGTGGCTGAAAGAAATTAAAAGGAGGAGATGTGATTCAAACTTCGTCTCAGGGAATATTAATGATTATAGTAACAGCTAGACCTTTGGCAAAAATAAATCTTGATTGGTCTGCTGTGCTGATGCATTCATCACCTTGAACCAAAAGGACAGTGAGGCAATCTAATCTTGGATCTCTTGATGAGCTGCTAACAGACAGGCACAAAGAATAATTGTTCCACGACGTGATTGAGATAGCGAACTCAAATTCCAGAGCATTGTGAGAGTTACAACCCAATCACACTCCCAGAATCCAAAATACTCATTGTCAAAATTGAGCCATTTTACATTCTTACTTTCAGTGTAAAACTGACTTTGATGTGAGATCAACACAGAGTACAAATTATCTGTCTCATTTCCTTGCACAAGCCTCAAGAACCACAATGATAACTTGATCATTTTTGTGCTGATTGAAGTATCCTGTCACTGGTGATTAACCACTGTCAAACCACTTTTCCTACCTGGTTCTCCCTACACTGTTTGTTCCCAGAAAGCGAAGTACTGACTGATAAGATGCAAATTAAATCCTCCTCAATGCTATTCCATCACGCACATCCCTGTCATCCACGTCAGGGGTTTGCTACAAATTGAAGCCCCTTTTGTACTACCCTAAGAAATTACAATGTCTATTCCATACAAATGCCTCTGCTATGGCTGTAGGATCTTTCCACCATTCACCATGTGAAGGCTGCCTGATTTAAGATCCATGCATAAGCATGTTCCAACAGGGGTATTAGACTAATAATCACAAGCAGGAAACCTGGTGAATATTTTCTGTGAAAGTCCAAAGACCAGTTACAACACACCCTCGTGACCATCCCAGTTGAAATCAGCCAATTCAAGAGGCAAATCTGAGGCAGATTTTACCAATACAAGAATTGGAGAGGGTTGATGGAGGTGAACTGAAACTCTGTAACAAGGATAATCAAACTCAAAACCACTCATAGAATAACATTGAATAAATTCATTAGCTCAGTGACCTTATTCAGTAATGAAATAATGAACCAAAACCTCAGATAATACCAGATTTATTCTCTGTCTGTCTGATCCCAGCAAAAACAAAAGCTGCGGAGCAGAATTTACCTCAGCTCTGTCATTACTGTTATGAAGATGTGGGTGTACTGTACCTTTAAGAAAGTTAAAAGCTAGCAGAACTACCTGACAGCACCAAGTGTTCTGAACAAGATGTAATATAACCTTTTGGTCCAGCAGCTAGTATAGCTGGCTGCCTGGAGACAAAAAAGTTTAAATTATGCCAATCAGTTTAAATTATACCCTGAAAAATACCAAACTCCAATCAAGTTTGAATTTAGTATACTGACAATATTAAAAGCCAATGACACAATCTGATGCTTTGCGGGTATAAGACCGGGAAAAATTGAACAGTTGGGAGAGAACTGCCACGCCATCAGCATGTACTGACTGCCTGAAAAATAGCTCTCTTAAAGGTATCTTTATCGATCAGTGACCTATGAAACAGAAATCCCTAAGAAGAAGAAGATAGAGGAAGATGAAGAGAAGATTCAACAGCTGGTTGGTTTAGAGATTTGAATTTTGATAAATCTTAATCAGGGGTTTATCGGACTCATATTATAGAAGGGTAAGTAAAAGATAGGTTAGAGGAAGGGGTTGTAAATAGTTGTTAGTTAGTTATTCTCTGTATTCCTTTAAGAAATAAAGTTGTTAATTTTTACTTTAAGTAGTTCTTGGCCTCTCGAATTTGCACAAATTACTGCAAGGGATAAATCTTTTCTGTGGTTTAAATTAAGCAAGAGAGTTTACCCCATGATGTAATGCTATTAAGAGAGGATAAATTATACTGGGTATCTGCTCCTTCCAGGTTTCATGTAGAAACTGGAAGCTAAATCTGAAAGGTCAGAAATCAGGCAATATCCTATCAATCACATCTTACACGTTCTGGTCAATACTCACTTGTCCCGATTTCAATTACCTAGTGCACTGTATAATCAACAGTAACTGTGATTCAAGTCTTTAGAGATCCAGTCCATGTCCTATTTCAAGCCTAGTGTTCAACAACAAGATTAGGGTTGGATGGAAATCTGGCTACAATTTAATATCCTGGAAACAATTCTGCCTGAAATTTCTCTCCAGAGTTGGAAGTGTAGGTTAGGGACAAGCCCCAATGCTGACTCGGGATTGAATTTGAACTTTGAATTTTCATTGAAGGAAGGGGCTTTTGGGAGCTGTGGCAGGTGACCCTGGAAATAGCACAGAGGCTGCCAGGGGTGGAGACAGGTTGTGCGTAAGGCCTGCATCTTTGTTCCGATACATTGTTGATAATTTAGAAAATGGAATGAAGTAAAAATCATGCCTCTGATAAATGCATTGCCCCTCCTTTTCTCTATTCTCCATCCATAGTAACTCATGCCATCTCATGCCCTCCACACTATCTCCCAATGGACCTTCATACCATCCCATGCCCCTTCAGTCAACTCCCTATATCCCTTTATAGATCCTATGCTAACAGTACCGACTCATTGCCAACTCATGACCCACTCACTATCTTTGCCCTTATACCTCCCATGCCATCTCACCCAGTATCCATATTGGAATGACCTTAGGATCCATGGTGAGATTAAATACATCTTTTTTCTCTTTCCAATCCTCCCACTTCCTTCAAACGAAAGGAGTAGCCATGGGCACCCGCATGGACCCCAGCTATGTCTGCCTCTTCGTAGGATATGTGGAACAATCCATCTTCCGCAACTACACTGGCCCCACCCCCCACCTTTTCCTCTGCTACATCAATGTGTGTATCAGCGCCGCCTCGTGCTCCCACGAGGAGGTTGAACAGTTCATCCACTTCACCAACACCTTCCACCCCGACCTCAAATTCACCTGGACAGTCTCAGATTCCTCCCTCCCCTTCCTCGACCTTTCTATTTCTATCTCAGGTGACCGAATCAACACGGACATCTACTACAAACCGACCGACTCCCACAGCTACCTGGACTACACCTCCTCCCATCCTGCCCTCTGTAAAAACGCCATCCCATTCTCCCAATTCCTTCGACTCCGCCGCATCTGCTCCCAGGAGGACCAGTACCAAAAACGCACAACCCAGATGGCCTCCTTCTTCAAGGACCGCAATTTCCCCCACAACGTGGTCGACGATGCCCTCCACCGCATCTCTTCCACATCCCGCTCCTCCGCCCTTGAACCCCGCCCCTCCAACCGCCACCAGGACAAAACCCCACTGGTCCTCACCTACCACCCCACTAACCTCCATGTACAGCGCATCATCCGCCATCATTTC
>NC_057740.1:14381530-14406585 GCF_004010195.1 Chiloscyllium plagiosum
ACCTCTTTCCACCTATCACATTTCCGACGCCCCTCCCCCAAGTCCCTCCTCCCTACCTTTTATCTTAGCCTGCTGGACAAACTTTCCTCATTCCTGAAGAAGGGCCTGTGCCCGAAACGTCGATTCTCCTGTTCCCTGGATGCTGCCTGACCTGCTGCGCTTTTCCAGCAACACATTTTCAGCTCTAAATACATCTTTAATCTATTTGAGGAGTTGTGGATCTTGTCTCCTGGCTGGAGAGCTGCAGAGAGACATGTACCACCCCATTCAGGAATGGCCCACCAAAACACGTGCCAAATCCACAAGATCACAAGCCCCCATCCAGGCCTTCCCCTGGAATGAAGACCCTGTGAGTGCAAGTCCTGCCCAGGAAGAGCTGGCTGCCAATCAGGACCCTAGCAGCTCTTGTGTTCAATGGCAACAGAGAACACAGGACAAAGGTAAATGATGTGGGAGGTTAGAGATTTCTCAGGAGGAGAATGGGGACAGATGGTAGAAAGGATTGGGAGGTGACTCCCAGCTCATAACCCCTGCATGATGTCCAGTTGCTCAAGTGGGCTTAACTGATTATTTTTACCAAGGGTGGCCCCGAAGGAATGACAAGCCATCCACCGGTTGGCAACCATTGTAAATGCTGCATGGTGAAATGCCCGCCTGTAAGTGGGTAAACCACAATGTTCCTACCAGTTGCAAGCTGCACTTGTCATGTTTCCCACTCCTGGCAATGAAAACTAAATTATTGGAGGCAACTGCTGTTTTATTGGGCAGCTGCCTTCCTGAACCTTTTAAAATGGTTGGTGCCATGTTAAGGGATGGGACTCTGGATTATGCCCTCTGCAGCCTATTTAGAGAGAGAGTCTCCGTTGTCTCAAAAAGTTGGATCTCAGTATCTTGGACTCGCACATCAACATGCTGGACCATCTCTTGCAAAGGTTTAGAGAGGAACGGAACAATTTGCTAACAGGAAATAACATAAAGCTGTCTTGTGATATGGTGTACTTCCAACTTTAATTTGAAATGGTTCTTTCTCTTCAGGATAAAGGACAGGATTGTTATGGTGAATGGTGTTTCTATGGACAATGTGACCTCCTCTTTCGCCATCCAGAATCTAAAGCGTTCTGGAAAATCTGTGAACATAGTGAGTATGAAAAAATTCTGTGTTGATCTTAGGCAAAAATCCTTAGAGTCTGAAATATCTATTATTATCTCTTTGCTCTGAGTCACAACAGTATAGGAGTGGAAACCCAAAAATTATGCATTAAATTGCACCAGACAGAGTGTAAATTGAATTAAGTATTTGCTCAGTTTTGGACCAGCAACAGAAGCAAAAAACATTTGCAAGCTGCCTCCTCAGCAGCAGAATTCAATCAGTTTAATTTGTTCCTTTAGAATGCCCCTTCTAAACTAGCATGGCCCATTTGTAATATCATGCCAACAATTTTTGTCCTTAATAGCCTCAGGATAAACAGGCATAAATAATAATCCCTGGTTTGTCAGTTTTAACTGGATTGTAAGAACATATTGTAAAAAGATTAAATAGAAGAGACACAATTAACTTGCGATGACCTAACATAATATAAAACATTTCTCGTCAATGAAGGTCTTTTTAACTAAAAATCACTTTTGTAATATAAGGAAAAGCAGCAGACAGTTTGGTTAGAGGAAGATCCTCCAAATGATGATCAATTAAACTGTTTATTGCTTGCCTGAGGGATAAATATAATCATAGAGCTGTACAGCACAGAAACAGACCCTTCGGTCCAACTTGTCCATGCGACCAGATATCCCAAATCAATCTAGTCCCATTTGCCAGCGTTTGGCTCATAGCCCCCAGTACCCTTCCTCTTCATGTACCCATCCAGATGCCCCCTTTTAAATGTTGTAATTGTAACAGCCTCCACCATTTCCTCTGGCAGCTCATTCCATACACACACCATGCTCTGTATGAAGATATTGCCACTTAGGTCTCTTCTAAATCTTTCCACTCTCACCTTAAGCCTATGCCCTCTAGTTTTGGACTCCCCTACTCTGGAGAAAAGATTTTGGGTGTTCACCCTATCCATGTTCCTCATGATTTTATAAACCTCTGCAAGGTCACTCTTCAATCTCTGACACTTGGGGAAAACAGCATCAGCTTATTCTGCCTCTCCCTATAGTTCAAACGCTCCAGTCCTGGCAACACTCTTGTAAATCCTTTCTGAACTCTTACCAAGTTTCACAACATCTTTCCTTTAGCAGGGAGACCAGAATTGAAAGCAGTATTCCAAATGTGGCCTAACTAACTCTTCTTTAAATAGTGTCATGGGAATTGTTATGTCAGCTTGAAAGGTTCTCATTTTAACACATCCAAAGATAGTACCTTTGAAAATGTAGCGCTACTGCAATGAAGTGCCAGTTGAGATTTTGGAAGAACCCATGAGGTGCTGAGCTGTCACTGAGTAGAAGGTGGTAATTAAATAACACTATATATATTATAGAAATGGGAATAATGCAATGGTTGTGAATTTCCTTTACTTAATCAATGTTCCAAGTGAAAGAGAGAGCAAACAGAATCATTGTCCTGTCATTAACTGAAAAATGTTCATGTGAACTTATCTGTGAGCTCTACCGTGGTCAGTCAGACTGTCAGCACTCTAATCTAATCATTTTAATCATTTTAATGTTAGTAATATTTAAACAGTCAGAGACAGGAGGAAGGGACAAACCATTGAATGAATGCAACACAAAGTACTGGAAAGAGCAAAGGCATGGCCAACTCCTGCCAAAGTTCCACTAAATTCTTTAGCTTTTAACAATAAAAAGGAAACTCAAATCTTTCTGTGATTCTCATGGAATGAGATCAGATTGTATAAATGTTGAGAAAATAACTTTACAGTAGTGCATTGTGTCAACAAAAATCAAATATTTAAACATGGGAGGTTTTCTTGGATTTAATTTAAAAAGTAGAAGTTAAGGTATTTTATGGAATCAGGAAAAACCTTTAGTCCCAGCAGAGCCAATTCTTTTCAGAGATTAGCCTTACCTAGGCCCTTCTTACCACTTCTATTAATGGTGTACATATACCCCACATGGAGCATGAGGTAGAGATGGGGCATTACCAATTTCTCCAACCCACGCTTACTACAAATGCTGATCCACACTAGAAATGTGAGGTTGTGGGATATAGCCTTGTATCTTCCTCTAGAAACACATTCATTCATTTACCCCATTTAAGACTTGTCAATTCAACATCTTCCCAGTAACATATTCTACAAATATATTACACTTAGGGTGACCTCCATTCTGATTCCTCACATCCTCATTTTAAACTGACTGCGTTTACCTAACATATTCTTTTTGGAAGTCCTTGTTTTGATATGCAAGTACTTGTTTGACTTCAGTGCTGAGTGATTTTATGCTAACTAATGGCTATGGCCTTTCTTTTAAGACAGTGAAGAGACCCCATAAAGTACAGATTCCTGTGACTAACACAGCACCAGCAGCCAGCTATTATTCTAGTCGATCAGACTATGCTCACGATGATGCCTCTGATGAGGATGAGGACTATGATCCAGCTGACAGGAGACTGAGAAGGATTCAAAACCAAAATCTATACCACGGTGACTCCCATCATAATAATAACCATGACCAGGATTCTAGCAGAAACAACAGCTATGATCGAAGTCCAAGTCCCTCAAGGAGCTATGATCGAAGTCGGAGTCCCTCAAGGAGTTACAATCGAAGTCCCAGCCCCTCAAGGAGTCATAATTATCAGCAAAACCACCGGGACCACGATGCTAGAAGGGCTGGACGAGAACACAACCCAAATGGAAGTTACTATGATGAGTCTGATGATGATGATATTCATTATGACCAGGTGAAGAAACCCATCAAGAGCTACCTTATTAAAAATAGTGCTAATGAAGGTGAGATTTCTCTTGATGGAAAACCAATATTTCAAAAAGGGAAACATATTTAGCATAGTACACTATGAATAATTGTTACTACTGCTTACTCTCTGTATGACTGTTCTTGTTGCTGTCTATGAATCACCATTAGTACTGCTCTCCCTGAATCACCATTAGTACTGTTCTCTCTGAATCATCATTATTACTGTTCTCTGTGAATCACCGTTCATACTGCTGCCTCTGAATCTCCACTCGTACTGCTCCCTCTCAATCACCATTAGTGTTCTCTGTGAATCATCATTAGTACTGCTCCCTCTCAATCACCATTAGTGTTCTCTGTGAATCACCATTAGTACTGTTCCCTCTGAATCACCATTAATGTTCACTGTGAATCACCATTAGTGTTCTTCTCTGTGAATCATCATTAGTTTTGCTCTCTGTGAATCATCATTAGTTTTGCTCTCTGTGAATCATCATTGCTACTGTTCTCTCTGAATCACTGGTTTGCTACTCTGTCTAAATGATGATGAGAGCTATTATGCCTGATCACCTTTGAGGTAAATATTTTTCATAAATTTTGTCATTGGATGTGATTTTGGGGGAGTGGTATAGTTACTCATTATTATTAGCTCAGTAAAGTTGCCACTGACCTCAATATCTCTTTACAAAAGCTGACCAAGTGCAAACTAACTCCACTGCTTTCTTCCTCGAAAGGGGTGAAAGGTTTACAACTGGATATTTATCTACAGTTGAATGCCTTTGGCAGGAATTAAGCACCAATTTGTCCTGCAAAAATATGTGAATAGGAGGACATCATTTAGCTCCATATACCTGATTGGCCATTCAATGAGATCATGACTGATGTGTCACCAAACTGTGACCCACCTGTGCTCTCAATACCTCAGGGTGACAAACTGTTCTCTAAATTCTAGGTTTAATGAGTATTAGTTTAGTTTGCTAAAGAGAATTCCATATTGCTACCATTGCTTCTGTGTCGAAGTATTTCCTATTTCACTCCTGAAAGGCTGGGTTTTAATTTTTAATTTATATCCTCTAGTCCTAAGTTCCTCAACTAGCAGAAATTTATATTTCTATCTATCTTTTCACTGCTCCTTAACAGTTTAAAAACTTTAATCAAGTCACCTCTTCTAAAGTCCAAGGAACACAACCATCTCTTGTGTAGTCTTCTGTTGTAATTTATTCTTTTGAGTTAGGTATCATTCTAATAAATTTACACTGTAATTTCTCCAAGGTCAATATATCCTGTCCATAGTACTTCAATTGTGTCAAAGCTAGGACTTTGTAAGCTGAGGCATAATTTTTACTACCTTGTATTCTATTCATCTAGTTCTAAAAGCCAGCATGAAGGAGCTGTCGCTCCGAAAGCTAGTGTGCTTCCAATTAAACCTGTTGGACTATAACCTGGTATTGTGTGATTTTTAACATTGTACGCCCCAGTCCAACACCGGCATCTCCGAATCTTAGCTCTCCCAGACTGCAATCAGTGAGAACATCAATGATTCAAGGAGAAGCTTCATTCACACTCTGTTTCATTGTAAAAAACATCCAAAGAAGTGTCATCTTGTTGGTTTTTTTTAACATTGTACACCCCAGTCCAACACCGGCATCTCCGAATCTTAGCTCTCCCAGACTGCAGTCAGTGAGAACATCAATGATTCAAGGAGAAGCTTCATTCACACTCTGTTTCATTGTAAAAAACATCCAAAGAAGTGTCATCTTGTTGGTTTTTTAATGGCATCTTAAGTACATATTTGCTTCTAAACAGCCTCACTGGCCATGAAATGCTAATTTTATACTTGTGGAATGTCAAAGTTCTTCATGTGATACAAGTGTTTCATATAATTAAAAACAAATTCTAAAGCTTTCTGTAATATATTGGTTTCCAGTTCAATTCAATCATAATTTATGTCATGATCTGAAATACTTATAAGTGAAAGGATTGAGTGCCTTTAATTTTCTGCATTGCTTTCTGTGAGAACACTCCACTGGATTAGCTGCTTACTTTACTTGCTGACATTATTTGTGCTGATGCCTTGAGCTGTCTTTGGCTTGGTACCAAATTTAAACTGCTGTCAAGAATGAGGAATCCACACTATAGTGATCACTAGATTTTTGTAGGCAGCTTTCTTCAAAGTTATCAGGGAGTATCATGGCTTTACCACTGACAGCAAAACCTAGACTACTAATAGATGAAGCAAATGGAACAAAATTGTGACAAATGAATTTCAATGTAATCAAAAGTGAGGCCATCCGCTTTCAACCTATAAAAGAAGGATAAGTAGCAAAACATTGGAAACTGTGGAAATCCAAAAAGACTTGGGAGTCCAGATAAATTGATAAATGTCACGGACAGGGAGAGAAAACAATTATAAACACTGAATGGAATGCTGGCTTTTAGAACTAGATGAATAGAATACAAGGTGGTAAAAATTGTGCCTTCTCGCTGACTTTATGTCAAAGTCCTAGCTTTGACATAATTGAAGTACTATGGACAGGATATATTGACCTTGGAGAAATTACAGTGTAAATTTATTAGAATGATACCTAACTCAAAAGAATAAATTACAACAGAAGACTACACAAGAGATGGTTGTGTTCCTTGGACTTTAGAAGAGGTGACTTGATTAAAGTTTTTAAACTGTTAAGGAGCAGTGAAAAGATAGATAGAAATATAAATTTCTGCTAGTTGAGGAACTTAGGACTAGAGGATATAAATTAAAAATTAAAACCCAGCCTTTCAGGAGTGAAATAGGAAATACTTCTACACAGAAGCAATGGTAGCAAAATGGAATTCTCTTTAGCAAACTAAACTAATACTCATTAAACCTAGAACTTAGAGAACAGTTTGTCACCCAGAGGTATTGAGAGCACAGGTGGGTCACAGTTTGGTGACACATCAGTCATGATCTCATTGAATGGCCAATCAGGTATATGGAGCTAAATGATGTCCTCCTATTCACATATTTTTGCAGGACAAATTGGTGCTTAATTCCTGCCAAAGGCATTCAACTGTAGATAAATATCCAGTTGTAAACCTTTCACCCCTTTCGAGGAAGAAAGCAGTGGAGTTAGTTTGCACTTGGTCAGCTTTTGTAAAGAGATATTGAGGTCAGTGGCAACTTTACTGAGCTAATAATAATGAGTAACTATACCACTCCCCCAAAATCACATCCAATGACAAAATTTATGAAAAATATTTACCTCAAAGGTGATCAGGCATAATAGCTCTCATCATCATTTAGACAGAGTAGCAAACCAGTGATTCAGAGAGAACAGTAGCAATGATGATTCACAGAGAGCAAAACTAATGATGATTCACAGAGAGCAAAACTAATGATGATTCACAGAGAGCAAAACTAATGATGATTCACAGAGAGCAAAACTAATGATGATTCACAGAGAGCAAAACTAATGATGATTCACAGAGAGCAAAACTAATGATGATTCACAGAGAGCAAAACTAATGATGATTCACAGAGAGCAAAACTAATGATGATTCACAGAGAGCAAAACTAATGATGATTCACAGAGAGCAAAACTAATGATGATTCACAGAGAGCAAAACTAATGATGATTCACAGAGAGCAAAACTAATGATGATTCACAGAGAGCAAAACTAATGATGATTCACAGAGAGCAAAACTAATGATGATTCACAGAGAGCAAAACTAATGATGATTCACAGAGAAGAACACTAATGGTGATTCACAGAGAACATTACTAATGGTGATTCAGAGGGAACAGTACTAATGGTGATTCACAGAGAACACTAATGGTGATTCAGAGGGAACAGTACTAATGATGATTCAGAGGGAACAGTACTAATGGTGATTCACAGAGAACACTAATGGTGATTCAGAGGGAACAGTACTAATGATGATTCAGAGGGAACAGTACTAATGGTGATTCACAGAGAACACTAATGGTGATTCAGAGGGAACAGTACTAATGATGATTCAGAGGGAACAGTACTAATGGTGATTCACAGAGAACACTAATGGTGATTCAGAGGGAACAGTACTAATGATGATTCAGAGGGAACAGTACTAATGGTGATTCACAGAGAACACTAATGGTGATTCAGAGGGAACAGTACTAATGATGATTCAGAGGGAACAGTACTAATGGTGATTCACAGAGAACACTAATGGTGATTCAGAGGGAACAGTACTAATGATGATTCAGAGGGAACAGTACTAATGGTGATTCACAGAGAACACTAATGGTGATTCAGAGGGAACAGTACTAATGATGATTCAGAGGGAACAGTACTAATGGTGATTCACAGAGAACACTAATGGTGATTCAGAGGGAACAGTACTAATGATGATTCAGAGGGAACAGTACTAATGGTGATTCACAGAGAACACTAATGGTGATTCAGAGGGAACAGTACTAATGATGATTCAGAGGGAACATGTCCCCATGGCTGTTCCGTGTGTCTGGATGAAGAATTGGATGTCAAAGGTGAAGACGTTATGATCGAGGATAAAGCGGATGAGTTGTAGGATGGTGTTTGGAGACTGGCAGTCGTTGGTGTTGAGTACTGAGGCTGTTGCTACGATGCCATCCTTGTGGGGGATGCTGGTGTAGAGTGCGGAAACGTCCATTGTGACGAGGAATGTTTCCAGTTCGACTGGTCCATGGGTGCTGAGTTTCTGTAAGAAATCCGTAGTGTCGCGACAGAAGCTGGGGATCCCCTGTACAATAGGTTTCAAGATGCCTTCCACAGACTTTCTCACACTCACAATCCCCACCCCAGACAGACACACACACAGACAGACAAAGACCCACATGCACACATATATTTTGTGAGGTGAATTTTTTTGGTACTTTCAGAGTTACATTGCACTTTGCTCAAAAACCACATACATTCATGTAGAACTCTGAGCTCAAAAACTGCATGAATTTATGTAAAACTCTGTTATCTCACTTTTTAGATTGGAATCAATCTAAACATCAGGTCATAGACAGAGAACACAGGGGGCTAACACCTTCAACATATTGTCTAGCTATCACCATTGTTAACAGCTAACCCGAGAATGCAACTTTAAAAAAAAGGGTTTTGTGATTTTCGCATGAAAGAAGTGAAACTATCACTGTATTCTAACAGATGAAAGGCTTAACAGACAATCAATTCTTCAATGTATAATTTCAGTTACAAAAGACTGCAAATTTTTGCTATAAATTCTGTGTTACGATCGAGCCCTCCACAATCACCTGATGAAGGAGCGTCGCTCCGAAAGCTAGTGTGCTTCCAATTAAACCTGTTGGACTATAACCTGGTGTTGTGTGATTTTTAACTGGGAGAGCTAAGGCATTGATCCTTTAGAAGAGCGTGGAATCCCTGACAGAAACTACTTGACTTCCATGTTGCATTGAACAAGTGTGGATACCCAACATTGCTGCCAATTTCAATGGAGTAATAATGACAAACACTGACATTTTTACAATCAATACTGCAGTAAAATCTAGGCCTTCATTTCTCTGTAAACTTATTCCTCCAGGTTAGAGCTGCACTTAACCAGTCTCCCTTGTGAAGGATCATTGTGCAAGCTTTGGCTTACAGTCTCTACTGCTTGTATTTATATAAAATGTACAATTCAATTCAATTAAACAACCGATGGTTGATACTCAGAGTGGACAATGAAGCCATGGAGAGAGTACCCAGTCTGTTATCTTATTTGGCCTTGTAGTATTGTCTCCATTTTGGTGTGAGGGTATTGGCCCCAGGTGGGTGACATTGCATTTAGATACCACAATTTAAGTCCACACTCAAATGTGCCTCCTGCCTTTAATCTTCCAGAAGAGGGCATGGAGATCTGCTTTAGTAATGTTGTGTGTTTACCTCCAGCTTGTGAGCACAGATGATACTTACATTATCATTCTTCTGTAAAAGTGCATGACAGTACTGATGTGACAGGCAGTGAGTTAAGTTCTGTTTCTCTTATACCCATTGTCCTCCGATTCACTGGTGAAGTGCATTTGAATATATTTTTAGGGACAGCTCAAGATTTTTTTCACCAGTTTCACCCTGTCCACTGTCACCTGTTTGTCTTATTGTTAAAAAAAGTTACATCTTGTTCAGTGTACTGGATTTTTAATGGCATACTAAGTATATACTTGCTGCTAAACAGCCTCTGAGAAGCTAATTTCATATTTGTGTGTGTAATGTCAAATATTGAATTAATTAACTCAGATCTTTCCAAGTGCCTATTAAGAATTTCCCTATTGTCACTAACATCTTGCCATCACTGATGTTAAAATGACTGGCATGTAGTTTCCAGGAATGTTCTTAGACTCTACTTTAAATATGGCTGCCACATTGCCAACTGGAGAAGCAAATTTTGTGGACCAAGCCACTTATCTGTTGTAAGCAAATCTATCGCATCATCTCCTTCTTGACATTTTCTTCCCATTTGTCAACATTTTTTTCTTTTATAAACTACTGAATAAAGTACTCATTAAAGAGTCTTACTTTTCACTGTGCCTTTGGGAGGCTATCATCTTTATCCCTAAGGTAAAGTTGTTGGTCTTAGTGGACCATAGGGCTGCTTGATCATTAGAAAGATATGACAGTGGTGACTTAACCTGAGGGGCACTGTGCCTCAGGTAAGGGGAGTGGTTGAGAAGGAGAGTCCTTCATGCTAACCTTAACTGGGATGTGGGAATTGAATCCACAATATTGGCATCACTCTGCATTGCAAACTAGCCATCTAGCCAACTGAGCTAACCAGTCCCCCTTTGTCCCTAGCATCACTGGGGGGTTTCTAAAGTTTTAATAAGTTTTACACCTTATAAGCTAACATATCTGAGTGGGCTTTTCTCAGCTACCTGCTGTGAAGTTATACATTTGTGTTGCTGACCTATCATTTTGCCCTTAATGAACTCTCCGAAGGAATAATTAAACTGCATGTGCCCAACTTAACCCAGAGCAAGGTAGCAGAGAGATAAGATTAAAGTCTTGCATTGTAAGCATTTCAGAACAGTATAACAGGTGAATTCCTAACTACCTTTGTGTGCCATTTTTTCTCACAGAATATGGCTTGAGGTTGGGCAGTCAAATTTTCATTAAACATATGTCATCGGATGGCCTTGCTTCAAAGGAAGGAGTCTTAAAGGAGGGAGACATTATACTAAAGGTAAAATATCTATTATCAAATGCCTTGGAGCAACTAATTATTGAAGATAAGAGGTTATATTTGCAGATCTCCAGTTGGGTAGGTAGCCCGTTTAGAAGTGATGAATGGATGGCACATAATCAATGGGATGCAATGTTCACAAGGTGCTTGAACCTGAGAATCACAGGAAGAAAGGGTTGAAGACAAAACTATGATGCTGTAGTGTGAATTCCTTGACCTGAAGGCACAGGTGCCCACTAGCAATGTGTGAACAATCCTGGAGAGCCATTGTCTGATGATGTTGAACACCCAGTTTAGCTTAAAACTACCACATATTTTCCATGAATAAATTGTAAAGTGCAGCTATTGTTAAGTGAACAGATTCCTAATAGATGAAAAGGGGAACAGATAGTTAGAATCGGTTGGTCCAAATCCTTAATATCGCAATCCAATCATTTCCCAGTGTGTTCAACCAATGCAGCAGAGTCAGAGAGTGATAGAGATGTACAGCATCTTTGGTCCAACTTATCCATGCTGACCAGCTATCCCAACTCAATCTAGTCCTATTTGCCAGCATTTGGCCCATATCCCTCCAAACCCTTCGTATTCATATACCCATGTAGATGCCTTTTAAATGCTGTAATTGTACCAGCCTCTATGAAACCCTCTGGCTGCTCATGCCAAAGTCGCACCACCTTCTGCATGAAAAAGTTGCCCTTTAGGTCTCTTTTATATCTTTCCCCTCTCATGCTAAACCTATGCCCTCTAGTTCTGGACTCGCCCACCCCAGGGAAAAGACTTTGTCTATTTATCCTATCCATGATTTTATGAACTTCTATAAGGTCACCCCTCAGCCTCTGACACTCCAGGAAAAATAGCCTATTCAACTTCTCCCTATAGCTCAAATCCTCCAACCCTGGCAACATCCTTGTAAATCTTTTCTGAACCCTTTCAAGTTTCACAACATCTCTCCGATATTCCAATATTCCACCATGGCCTAACCAATGTCCTGTACAGCTGCAACATGACCTCCCAACTCCTGTACTCAATACTCTGACCAATAAAGGAAAGCATACCAAATGCCTTCTTCACTATCCTACCTACTTGCGACTCCACTTTCAAGGAGCTATGAACCTGTACTCCAAGGTCTTTGTTCAGCAACACTTCCTAGGATCTTTCCATTAAATAAAGAAGTCCTGCTAAGATTTGCTTTCTCAAAATGCAGCACCTCGCATTTATCTAAATTAAACTCCATCTACCACTCCTCAGCCCATCGGCCCTTCTGATCAAGATCCCATTATACTCTGAGGTAGACTTCTTTGCTGTCCACTACACCTCCAATTTTGGTGTCATCTGCAAACTTCCAAAGTATACCTTCTATGGTTCACATTCAAACCATTTATATAAAGGATGAAAAGCAGTATACCCAGCACCGATCCTTGTGTCAGACTGCTGGTCACAGGCTTCCAGTCTGAAAGGCAACCCTCCACCATCACCCTCTGCCTTCTATCTTCGGTCCAGTTCTGTATCCAAATAGCTAGTTCTCCCTGTATTCCGTGTGATCTAATCTTACTAACCAGTCTACCATGAGGGACTTTGTTGAATGCCTTACTGAAATCCATGTCGATCACATCCACCGCTCTACCCTCATCAATCCTCTTTGTTACTTCCTCAAAAAATTCAATCAAATTCATGAGACATGATCTCCCACACACACAAAGCCATGTTGACTATCCCTATCAGTCCTTGCCTTTCTGAATACATGTAAATTTTGTCCCTCAGGATTCCCTCCAACAATTTGCCCACCAGCAATGTCAACCACATCAGTCTGTAGTAGTCTGGCTTCTCCTTACCACCTTTCTTAACCAGTGGCATCCCATTAGCCAAACTTCAGTCTTCTGGCACCTCACCTGTGACTATCAATGATCCACACATCTCAGCAAGGGGCCCAGCAAACACTTCCCTAGCTTCCCACAGAGTTCTAGGATACACCTAATCAGGTCCTGGGGATTTATCCGCCTTTATGCGTTTTAAGACAGACAGCAACTCCTCCTCTGTAATATGGACATTTTTCAAGATGTCACCATCAATTTCCCCACATTCTATATCTTCCATGTCCTTCTCCATAGTAAATACTGATGCAAAGTACTCATTTAGTGTCACCTCCATCTCTTGCAGTTTCATACATGGGCTGCTTTGCTGATCTTTGAGGGGCCCTATTCACTCCCTAGTTACCCTTTTGTCCTTAATGTTTTTATAGAATTTCTCTGGATTCTCCATAACCCTATTTTCAAAGCTATCTCATGTCCCATTTTTGCCCTCCTGATATCCCTCTTAACTATACTCCTACTGCCTTTAAACTCTTCTGAGGATTCACTCAATCTCTGTTGTCTATACCTGGCATACGCTTCCTTTCTCTTAACCAAACATCAATTTCTCTAGTCATCCAGCATTCCATACACCTACCAGCCTTTCCTTTCACCCTGATAGGAATACACTGTCTCTGCACTCTCGATATCTCATTTTTGAAGGCTTCTCATTTTCCAGCTGTCTCTTTCCCTGCAAACATTCACCCCCAGTCAACTTTTGAAAGTTCTTGCCTAATACTGTTAAAATCAGCCTTCCTCTAATTTAGAACTTCAACTTTTGGATTCTGTCCATCCTATTCCAACACCACTTTAAAACTAATAGTATTATAGTTGCTGGCCCTAAAGTGCTCTCCCACTGACACCTCAGTCATTTGCCCTGCCTTATTTCCCAAGAGAATGTCAAATTTTGTACTTTCTCTAGTAGGTACATCCACGTGTTGAATCAGAAAGTTTTCTTGTGCACACTTAACAAGTTCCTCTCCATCTAAACCCCCTTAACATTATGGCAGTCCCAATCTATGTTTGGAAAGTTATAATTCCCCCATAACCACCCTATTATTCTTACAGATAACTGAGATCTCCTTACAAATTTATTTCTCAATTTCCTGCTGATTATTGGGAGATCTTTAATACAAGCTAAAAACAATGACTGCAGATGCTGGAAACCAGATTCTGGATTAGTGGTGCTGGAAGAACACAGCAGTTTAGGCAGCATCCAAGGAGCAGCGAACTAACCATCCCTCTCTTATTTCTCAGTTCCACTCAAATAACTTCCCTGGATGTATTCCTGGGAATATCTTCCCTAAATACAGGAGTAATGCTATCCCTTATCAAAAACATTACTCCCCTGCCTCTCCTGCCCCCTTTCTAGCCTTCCTGTAGTATTTGTATCCTGGAACATTAAGCTGTCAGTCCTGTCCATCCCTGAGCCATGTTTCTGTAATTGCAATGATATCCCAGTCACATGTTCCTACGCATGCTCTGAGTTTATCTGCCTTCCCTGTTAGGCCTCTTGCATTGAAATAATGCAGTTTAATTTATCAGTCCTACCTTGTTCTCTGCTTTGTTCCTGCCGGCCCTGACTGTTTGACTCACTCCTTTTCCTCCTTTTCCCAACCGTACCAGTCTCAGAGTGATCTCTTTCCTCACTATTTCTCTGGGTCCCACCATCTCCACACAACCCCCAGTTCCTCCTGAACCCCCCACCCCCACCCTCCAGAGCAACTCTGGCCAATCTCCCTGCCAGTATATCAGTCCCTTTTCAATTCAGGTCCAAGCCGTCCACTTGTGCCATCACCCCCTCCATTTTCCAAAACAGCATACTGTTTGAAATGGGGATAACCACAAGAAACTCCTGCACTACCCCAGAAGAGATTCCAATGATCCGAAAATGTGAACCCTTCTCCCCTGCACCAGCTCCTCAGCCACGTATTCACCTGTGCTAAACTCTTATTCTTATCCTCACTAGCTCGTAGCACTGGCAGTAATCCAGATGTGAATACCATCAAGGACCATCTTTTTAAATTCCTGCCTAACTTTCCATATCCTCCCTTCCGAATCTCATCATTTTTCCTTCTTATGTCCTTGTTCCAATGTGTGCAATGACCTTCTACTGGTCACTCTCCCCTTTGAGAACATTCTGCACCTTCTCCGAGATATCGTTGATCCTGGCACCAACAAGGTAACATGCCATTCTGACTTTTCACTGCTGGCCACAGAAACATCTGTCTGTGCCTCTGACTAGAGAGTCCCCTGTCACAATTGATCGCTTGGAACCTGATGTATCCCTTGTTACATTAGAGTCAGTCTCGGTACCAGAAACTTGGCTGTGTTACATTCCCCTGAGAGTCCATCACCCCCTACATTTTCCAAAACAACATACTTATTTGAAATGGGGATAGCGACAGGAGACTCCTGCACTACCTGCCTCCCTCTCCTATCTTTCCTGCAGTTAACCCATCTACCTTACTGTATCTGTGGCTTTCCTCCCTTCCTATAACTGCCATCTATCATACCCCTGGCTCCTGTAAATTCCTTATTGCCTCTAACTGCCACTCCAACGGATCCATATAATATGATAGGATTCACAACCAAAGACACTTCCCTCAGACATAATCATCAGTCACATGGAAACTCTCCCTAAACTCCCACATCTGACAGGAAGAGCACATCACTCTACTAAAGGCCAACATTGCTCCTTCACAATCTACAGACCCAGAAAATAACCCTGAATTATTGCTCTAAAATAAACACTGCTCCAGGCTAACTTAATGCTTTTGGTTTATATTTTTAAAATTTAATCAAGAGATAGATCTCAATAAAACATGTAATCAAGAAAGAACCCACTCTACTCACTATTGTAGATTTACAGCAAGGTTACACTTAAAGCCTATGCACTTACCTGTTCCCGTGCTGTGAGGTCTCCCACATGGGTTCCTCCAAGGTCAGCCACCTTGATTTAAATAATCCACCTTGATTTCTTCTCAACTTGCTAGAACAATGATAAATAAAAATCAGGGAATGAGTTTAACTATGAGAAATGCAAAATGGAAAATTAAATAAGTTTAAGGGAAAACAGAGATCATTTTGGGAATTCATGAGCAGGGAAAGCATTCCCAGTGGAACGTATCAATAGGATGAAGAAGAAGTTAGGAGATGGTTGCTTAATGGTGCCGTCACAGGGCTAGTAATCCAGACATCCAGGGCTGATTCTCTGGGACACATTTAAATCCCACTACAGCAGCTGGTGGTGACTGTATCAGCTATCATTGATTGTCACTATGCTCTTTAGGGAAGGAAATCAGGTCATCCTTACCTGATCTAGTCTACGTGCAATTCTAGACCCAGTGTGGTTGATTTTCAACTTCCCTCTGAAATGGCTGAGAAAGTCATTCAGTTCAAGGAGGATTAGGAATGGTCAACAAATGCTGCCAACAACATTGTGTGTGGGAAAAAAACATGGCAAATGCAGTACAATGTGGATAATTGTTTCAATTAAAAGTTTATTTTCACTTTGGTGTGGAAAATAGATGGGAAAAGCTTTTTGATTAATGGTAATATATCGGGAAATGCAGATGTCCAAAGGCATCCAAGCATCCTCATACACCAGTCAATGAAAGTTAACAGGGAAGTGCAACAAGCAGTTAGGAAGGCATAGTTGTATGGTGGCCTTCGTTGCAAAAGGATTTGAAGTAGGAATGTCTTACAGCAGTTATACAGAGCCTTGGTGAGACTGCACCTGGAGTATTACGTGCAGTTTTGGTCTCCATTCTATAAAGTGGATATATTTGTCATAGAGGGAATGTAGGTAAGTTTCATTAGACTGATACCAGAGATGACAGGCTGAGAGAAATTGTTTTAACTAAGCCTATATTCATTAGAGTTTAGAAGAATTAGAGGGACCTGACTAAAACATACAAAATTCTAGCAGAACTAGACAACCTGGACACAGAATAAATGGATCCCCTGGTTGTGGAGTCTTGAGCCAGGGCTATCCCAGCCTCAGAATACAGAGTAGGCCATTTAAGACTGACATGGGGAAATTCCTTTTTCCTTCCACAGTGTGGTCAACATGTGGAGTTACTACCACTCGACTGTGATGGCCAGTTCACTCGATACGACCAAAAAAGAGGTGCATACATTTTTAAAGGCATTAAGGAGTATGGAGGGAAAGTGGAAATATGGTATTGAGATAGAGGATCAGCCGTGATTGTGCTGAATGGTGGAGAAGGCTTGAAGAGCCAAATGGCCTACTCCTGCTCCTACATTCTGTTTCTACACACATTCCATTCAAAATTAAGAAACATCTCTTGATCATGAAGGTATGAAGGACTATGTGATATAGTTGGTAGGTTATGTTGAGATTGATTTAAAAGGGCGATAATAGCTTATTTTAAGTATCTTTATGTTTCTAATGGACAAATGTTGGAAGAAGTGATGGTGATGGATCATTTCCTTTGTCTAGATTAATGGTGTAGTAACTGAGAATATATCATTGGAAGATACAAGGACACTAATTGAGAAGTCAGAGGGGGAGCTGAGGTTGGTGGTCCTACGAGATAATGAACAGTTTCTGATCAATGTTCCTGAACTGATGGACAGTGAGGAAAACAGCTTGGAAGGTAAGTGGCCAAACTACAAAACAATATTATGAGATTCTGACTTTAATTCTTCAATTACCAGAATCTCAGGGGAATTCTGTTGCCTTTTGATTTGTCCCCATTTCACATCCTCTTGGCTGAAGTTTTTGCTCTTGCTAGTGACAAGTTTGCAGGTGGGAAGGGATTTGGTTGGGCCAGCAGTGTGGACATGAACCCTCCCTCCATCAGAATGAAGTTCAGGGTGGAACAGCCTTTGGCTGATTCTTCCATTCCACTACCATTTGGGGCCCTAAAGTGGCCAATTAATCACTATTTAAGGGCCTCATCCCATTGCTACTGATATTAACCTTGCTGGAGGTGGCTTGTCTTCATACAAGGTGTCAAACAGCTGCAACTAGCCTGACCCTTCTTGAGGTGGGACTGGTCAATCTCATTGAAGCATCAGGGCTATTGCCTGTTGGCTGGGGAACTGGTGAGATATCTGTGCAGGAAGGTTCAATGACGAGGAAAATGGAGCAACTTCCCCAGGAGGGGAGGTCTCACCTACTGAGAGGTGCCAGCCAATCAGAGACCACCAACACTTGTGCTCAGTACCACCACTTGCAAGGCCACAGCTCCTGCTGGAAGGACAGGCTGCAGAGTCCCAGAATAGTGGAGTAACCCAGATCACCAGAGGGTAATGTAGGAGTGATGAGGTTTCACAGGATGCACATCACTTCAACAAGATTCCACCCTACAACACTGAAACACACATTAACCTTGCAATAATAAGCTTACTGCATGGACAGCATGGTAAATACTGTGTGATATAACTTTCAAAAGGTTACACCAATCTCCCACTGTAACGTTTGCAGAAGATTGGTACAGCTATTGAAAAACAATGTTAATGTCTGTTTACTCCGTGACTCCAGGGTTTGTGCTGACTTTCGCCAAGAACTCCACTAAAACAGCCAGTAGAGACAAAAATCAATAATCATTGGCTAATATCACGACAGTAATTTCCAGTGCAATCTCTTTCCAATGCTGAAAATCCATAGTATCGCCATCTGCAAATGGACCAGGACGCAATTAGGTATTGATGATGGTGTTTGTGGTTTTAAATTAGGGGTTTGAGTTCTAATATTCACTTGGTTGCAGCTAACTCCTTTGCAAGACAGAGCTGAAAACTTTTAAAGCAGGCTTTTGATGTCCAACTTTCTCTTTTGAAACTTCCAGTTAACAACCACATTACCTGTCCCAATCCCATTGGTGATGACTGTTGTCATAAGAGACAAAAATGGGTTAATTTTTTCAAAACAGATGTGGAATAAAGCTTCATTTCTCAAATCATTCTGATGATCTGTATTTTTCTGTATAGAATATTCAGACATTGAGCCTGAACGTACAGATTCACCAATTGAGAATTGGCCAAAGCATACTGTGGGGGATCCTCGCAATACAATGAAGAGCAATGGAAGGTAATCTTTTTACTGAGCACAGTAATGGAGAGGCCAATTTACAAAGTGCAGAAACTGACATGAAGGCCGCTTTGTCAAGTACTAAGGCCAGTGTTTTTAACTTCTAGTTAGATTCCTTTAAATACTGATACCGTGGTTACCATATCTTCAACCAAGAAACCAAAGGCTAAGAATCCAATATCTGCTGTGCCATGATTTGTGGTCAGTATACCATTCAGAAGCATGCTCATAATGTCATCATTGTATCAAAGTATATGAGCTAGGGTGTAAACATCTCACACTCCATCTTACCTCAGAGATCACGTGATTATTTGCAAGCTGTTGAAAGTATGCTATTCCTTGTAATATAATGTTTGTGTGTAATATTGGCACGACTTAATAAGGTAGTGCACTGGAAATCAATCCCTACTATTACCGGAGTGTCACAAAATGGATAAGATTCAATTTAACTATCCAATATACCTGACTGATGAGCCTAGGATAAAAGAAAATATCATTAGGTTTCTGTACTTAACAAGAAAGCAATTATTTATTGCAAACAGATTGTGTTTCTTGTCTGCTATTGAATAAAAACAAAGTATTAATTCACTAACTCTACCCATTTGTTAAAAAAGAAGTGTACACATACTGACACACGAAAGAGACAAGACACAAATATTTTGGGTGAGGAAGCAACAAAAAATGATATCAGTAAAGCATAGTTCTGGCAATAGTCTGGATTACAGTTGTCAATGAGACATTTCCCTTCAGTTTCCCTCTGGTTCCTTTTGATAGACTGAGTAGGATGTGGGATTGTAGACATACCAATTCTCAACTTTACAATCACTTGTTGAAGATTTGCCCTATTAGTGTCTTTCAAAGTTCTTTTCCATTTGCTTTTCAAGAAAAGAATTTGCAGAGAGAGAAAGTGTCACTGATGACTTGGAATGTTCTTTTACCTCACCACTCACAAAGATATTTTCTCCTTCACCAGCTGGATGTTTCAGCTATATGATCCACATCCACTCCTGAATCCAGGCTAAATATCCAGGAATTAATCAAGTAACTGTACAATGCTGGTTCTCCTGAGTGCCTGTAATTGGCCCTGGTGGTTGAAAAACCAATCAAAACTCTATTATTGGACTAAACTGCACCTGGATACTCTCAGAGCCAAGATGTTTAATATCTACCCCAAGTGCTTGAATAAAGCAATATTGTCGATATGGCACACAATGAATTCCAATAACTCATTTTATTTTTAAAAACTGCAACATCTTTTACAACAGTCCCTATTTAAAACAGTAACTTCATATTTTCAAGTCCACAGTCCAACTGATAAAAAATAGTTTATTATAATAGTTGGCTGTAATCAATGTCTGTTGGATTCTCCAGTCCAGGATATCCACACCCAGTTTCAGAGATAAGGTAAGCATTGTTGCAATAGTTAAAGTACCCTGCCAGAAGCAAATTTATTTCATTGTCCATTATCTTGTGCCCCACAGCCTTGTGGGTTAAACCTTTAAAACCCAAACTGGTTGAGAGATAACAATGTCAATAACAAATCCGTGAAGAATAATAAACAAATCCTTAACAGGTCTGGACATAGTTTGTTTGCTTTCATGCCTTAAGCATTAGCCCATTTAAAGTGAATTAACTCCTATATTGAAATAGTGCACAAAGAGAATAGTGTATACATATGATCAATGTTTAATTTTCTTGTGATGGATATCCTGGATTAAATTGGTGCTGTAAACCAATCCATTTATTTTGCTTTATGTTCAAGGCTTGGTTGATGCTGATAAGGATTCTCACTTCTTTTCCAGCTTGAAGCCAAACACAAAACCAGTGTCAGAGTTAGAGGTCAGACCTACAGCCTCCAAACCCCCTCATGGTGAGTAGCAGTGAGAATCAGTCCATTTCTAGTGCAAAATCTCAGTTGAAAGTCAGTTCAACTATTTTGGTGCTTACTGATTGATCTTCACAGCCATACTTCACAGCAATGAGTGCATTTAGTTTAGCAATTTATTGTTTATGAATTACTTTTAATAATCATTTAACTGACAGCTCTGCTGCTGACAGTAGCCATGGGGGTCCAGTGTTCTACAGTAAATTAGATGGTGCCGTTCGCTCCGTGATCGGAAGACACACAGTTTGAATTTCCTGTGAGCTGTGGGAGCCAGCCTAGAGGGGAAATGAGGGTCCCTAGCCCACAATGGCTGAGAAGCTGATTAACAAAGTTATTTTCCAGAGTTGACCTCCTGATTTGAAATTTCCACATTTGCTGTCCAATTGAGGACAATGAGCCATTCCCAAATTGGTAGGGTTCTCAGGAAGCCACCCATCATGGAAAGTCAAAAAGTCAAAAGTGGTGCTGCTTATGACATAGGTGGACTTGAGGAAATTGCTCATCTTGGTCACAAATGACGGTCATAAAAATCAAATAACTCCACAGAGACAGGTATCCTGTCATCCTTTATTTACACATGTATAGTACTTGACCCTGGTCTGGCTTCCTCATAGCCAGCTCCCAGAGTGAACAGAACCTCTGACAGTCCTGCTTATATCTGTTAACCAAGACTCCCTGATTAGACCGATTAACAGCCCCAGTCAGGGAACTCATATTCTGTGAGATGCAATTGGCTGACCTCGTAACAATCACTACAAAAATGAATGAAATGATTAACACCACTGAACAGTAAGAGGATAGTGTATCTCTTGCACTCATTCACTCTATCTCTCTCACACACACACAGAAATGCACACTGCCACAATTGAGATTGCACAATAGCTTTAAGCATAAGGCTTCCACATGTGATGGGAGTACTACTCTGCTCTTGGACAAATGCCACTGAGCCCCTGGATCACTCCTATTTGGAGCCTTAAATGTGCAAATTGACTTCCCGCCTTCATGGAATAGGCAGCCATTCCTGAAATTACCCAGTCATTAGGAATGCATCAGGAAGAAGTCACAGCTCTGCTCTGTTTACTTGAGACTTCCCTCTTCTAAGCCCACTGTGCCCTGGAAGGGAAAATTTAGCCCTGCTTTTAGTAAACTCCAGAATCAGCAACTCAAATATTAGCTCTAATGCAACTTGCATTAATTCTACTACTACTTTATTTGACCACTTATATTTATCAGTTCTAATTGTCAAGAAATGCAAAATCAAGGGGCTGAAGATTGAGGAGATTTCAAAATGGAAGGTAAGAAAAAGGACAGAGAATTGTGAAGATAAGGAATTCATTACAGGAGTTAGTGATTGAGACAATAGCTGCTGTAACATTCAAGTTGAGATTGGAAAGGAGGCTGAAGATGTCTGGGAACATGCTGTGTGAATGTTATTTGAATTGTTTGGTTGTGCAGAGTGGGAAAGTTAACATGAGCTGCTCCAACTAACATCCTGTTTCTTTGTTGTAAGTTCTCTGTTCATATATCACTGGCAGAAATGGGGAACCTGAATCTTGCTGCATAGAGATCAAATACCTCAGCTCCATCAGTCACACCTATCATAGAATACATTTTCTTCAAATATATGTAAAGTCACCACTTGTTTCATTAATTTCATTTCTCAACTGAAGGTACTGCATCTCTGATGAATTACAGTTTCTCAGCAGCCCTGTGTAGTCTCAGCTCAGTGATCATGTGTGAGCTTGGAGAGCTAGAGTAACCAAGCTGTCCAAACCCAGCAGCTGAGAACACAAAGTCAAACCTAATCTTGTCTCTATGGCCCTCCAGGTAACTGCAGTAAAAATAGCCAGAATAGAATCAAGACCAAAATCCAGGCTGATCTTACCCACCATACCAAAGTCAACATTCATGAAACAATATGAGAATCCAGAGCTACTCCCAAATTGCTCCGCTGAAAAAACATTTTATCTTCATGAAGTGAGTGGCTGGATCAAATAGTGTAGTCAAGAGTTTTACAGTGCAGTGAGCAGCTGATTGTGTAGGAATTTTGTTTTCTTCATTTCTTGAAGGTCGCTTCTCACTGTAATTCTTTGACTTTACTTTTCCAGATGCAGTTGTTGAGGAGCGAACATATGCTGCTCCTATAAAGACTTCAAACACAAGGCCACAGGATGAATATAATGTTGGGTAAGTGCCAATAGACTATGAGGCCAAATTAGCTAAGGGCAATGTGCAATATCTGCATGACTGCAAGTTGACTTACATATTTAGCCGAGGGAACAACAGAATCTAACTCATTCACCTGTTATCTCCTCTTCTCCTCTCCACAAGGTGCTGACTGGTGCTTGGGATACAGTCTCAAGGCCATTCAGTATCCTGTTGCATTCTTGTTGCTAGTTGTAGCCTGGAGCATGATGAAAGGCCATTTGCACAAGATACAGTCGGTTCTGATACAGCATGATAGTTCTGTACTTGTGCAACCTCGCGTTATAAAAAAAATCACGCAGTAGCACGATTTTAAATTAATGGGACCAAAATCGGGTTATAGCTAATATAGGTAAGGAAAACTTGCATTCTACAAATAATGGTCTAAATTCTTCAATTGCGCTTAAGCAGATTTGCTGAAGAAACATGTATTACTGCAGGACTGTACTAGAGGATGACCAGGGCTATTAGGGGAGAGGGGAAAAAAGTATGTTGTCCCACAATGTAAATTTATCAGCAGATCTGTTGATGATCTGAAAGTAAAAAACTGTAAACATAATGTCATGAATTAAATAAACTTTGGTCTCCTGTAGGCTAAAGTATCCTGAAACTCTCTTCTCCCTAATCAACTATTACTCCTTGTTGTATACACAATTGATGTTAACACCTTTAGCAAGCATCTCCCATAAGATGTAAAAGTGAGACTTATGGTAGTAGATGCTAGCTTTACATCATGCTAGCAAGCAACAAGTTTGGCCCCTTGCTGATGCTTGTAGTCAATAACCAACTCAGAGCAGACAGCATGAAATTCCTGTGATGCTTGCATCCAATTAAAAGGACACGGGATAATCACACGTTACAAGTTCCATGCTTGTTTTTGGGTCTATTCAGGTTAGTCCCTAATATGTGCTCACTAACTAAATAACCATGTATATCAATATTTAGCTACAGTCCAGACATGAAAGTGGCAAGGTTTGTCAAGGATGCCAGTGTTGGCCTGCAGTTAGCTGGAGGCAATGATGTTGGAATATTCGTATCTCGAGTTCTCGATGAAAGCCCTGCAGCCAGACAGGGAATCCAAAAAGGAGACCAGATTCTGCAGGTAACTGAATGCTCAACTCTAATTTATTAGTATTGACATTCCAAAACCTCTCTTGCCATTATTTTATGGACTTTTTAACATGAATATTTGGCTTATTAATGTGAAGAATTTATCTGGGTAAAGGTCGTAAGGGGTCCACTTTCACCCACAACCACCTACTGAGGCCCAGGTTCAAGTCCCATTTGCGCCAAAGGTGTATAAGAACATGGCTGAGCAGGTTATTGAGAAAATATCTACCCCCACAATAGGTGTTCACTGAAAATGGATCATCTGAAAGATGTCCAAGCAAGGACAAAGGCAACTCTCAACAAGAAGCACAAAATCCGGATAAAAGGGGAAATTATAGATTTATTTTTGTCACAAAGGGATGTTAAAATGTGGAGTAATTTACCAAAAACCTATTACAGAGGAAACTAAAATACAATTTAGAACAATGGAAGACATGGCACACGTCTCCGCTGGCTACATCTGTGGGAAGTGCACCCAACTCCAGCTCCTTGAAAACCGTATTAGGGAATTGGAGCTGGAGCTGGATGAACTATGGATCATTCGGGAGGCTGAGGGGGTAATTGAGAGGAGTTACCAGGAGTTGGTCACTCCTAAGGCTCAGGACAAGGATAAATGGGTTACAGTTAGGGGGAGGAAAGGGGACAGTCAGACAGCGCAGAGATCCCCTGTCGACATTCCCCTCAGCAATAAGTATACCGTTTGGGATACTGCGGGGGGGATGACCTACCAGAGGAAAGCCATAGCAGTCAGTTCTCTGGCACTGAGCCTGACACTGTGGCAAAGAAGGGAAGGGGGCAGAATAGAAAAGTACTCGTGGTAGGGGACTCAATAGTTAGGGGAATCGACAGGAGATTTTGTGGTCAGGATCGGGATTCCCGGAAGGTATGTTGCCTCCCTGG
>NC_057740.1:14409802-14438399 GCF_004010195.1 Chiloscyllium plagiosum
TAGACAATATGTCTAAGACCAGAGAGTAGATGTTCCTGCTCACTCCCATGTGCCGCTGCCTGTAAGAGTGGCTGTTTGTACAATTTAGTTTGTCACCATAAAGAGAGAGCAATGTACTGAACACGTGTGGAATTTCAGCAAAAGGCAACAACACTCCCCATCAGTTAATAGATAACCATGTAATATTGATCTGTGCGGATTGGAAAAGCTGCATCTTGGATGAGTTTTGCAGTGGAGGTGCTGCGTCTGGCTTGTTGTGTTACCGCTCATTATTACCATTCAGCAATTCTTGTTGAAAGGGCACAAATTGATGTCAAGTGAGAACAAGGTTGGATTTGTTTGTGATTTCATTGCAGCCCCGAGCCTACAAACAATCGCTGGTTCACTCATGAGAAGTGGCCCATAGACACTTTGCTCTGCAATTACAGAACAAAGTTGAAAATGTCAGTTCTCACTGCAAAGCTCAACCATTGTTTTTCTTTTCCCTGAGAAGGTGAACAATGTCAACTTCCAAAATCTCACCCGTGAAGAAGCAGTGCTGCTCATGTTAGATATCCCCAAAGGAGAGCTGGTGGAAATTAAAGCTCAGAGGAAGGAAGGCAGTAAGTACTTCTAGATTTGTATATGTTTCAAATTTTTCGGCTGATCATTCATCCATCCTCTGCTGAAGACTGATCAAAATACGAATATAAATTCTCAGACTCTTTCCAGTACCTCACCCAAAGTAAGTAATTGTCATGTGTGAACTCAGTTCAAGAGTTTCATTTGACCAGTGAGGGCATTAACATAGTGGATGATGCTGTCCTTACTCTGTGTCCATACCCAGTTTTAGCACCTCCATTGCCAAACTCAGTGGATAATGATCAAAAATAAGAACTTGCTGAGGTTCCCTCCTTATCCCCAAACCATCGTGCTCCCTTACTATTGCTTAAACTGAGATTAACTGTGTTGATACAGTATCTGTTATACATCTTTTAAAACCCCAATACCATGGCTGTTTGATCAGCAGGATACCTAATACATGTGAAAAACTCATCTCCATGTTTAACAGTCTCAAAACTAAACTACTAATTAAGATACATCTGCAGAACTTGTGTGTACTTGATAGAGAGTGGATGCTTGCTCTTCCTGTGGAATCACACCTGAACTACCAGAGCAGAGAACGTAAGTTATAGCCCCAGGTGCCCACAGAGATCTCTCAGGTTTTAAACATCTAAATCTGTGGATGCAGTTTAGCATTGATGGTAGAATGATCTGGGAAGACACCCAGCCCCAAGTGTCATACCTACGACCCATACTCTAATGAGCTGGGTAGGTTCATCAATTATCATCAATGCCTGTAGACCTGTCTAGATTACCATGTCTGCCACAGAGGGTTCCATACCTGCCTCCCCAGATGTGCCATGTTTGATATTGCTCCCAAAAAAACCTAATCTACTTCTCATTAATTACTCTTACCCTATCTTGTATGAAGATAGTCACAAATGAGCCTTCAAACAAACAATAGGAGTGGATATTCAGAAGAAAGTTTAAAGACATTGGAAATACACAACAGGTGACTGCTAGTTTAGAGTTTGGGTGTATCCTATCACCAGGACTGTCCTACTCTTTGCATCTGATTGACCTTCTCAGTATTGCTCACAGATTGGAATGCAGTTTGGATGTTAAATTTGTCCAATCCTTTTAATGTCACTGTTCAGATCAGCTGTGGGTAAATGTCACATGGAGCTGGTTACAGAGAGGAGTTTCTATTCCTTCATACCTGGAATAAACCACAGATCATGGCATTATGAAAGACTGGGTCACCAAGTTCAAAAAAAAAACAATAGGATAAGTTTCAGCTTCCGTTTTTTTTGTGCTTTGACACTTGAAGTTTGACACATCTGAAGTATGAGTAATAGGCATTAGACTAAAAGCTTTTAGATATAGTAATAAAGAATAAATTTAGTTTAAATATGAGCATTAATATTGACAATAGAGGAATGTAAGTTATTTGAAACATTGTTTATAAATGCAAAATTATATATTAGTCCCATCCTTTTCAGTTTATCAAAAGATGATCAACTCAAATGTCGGAGACTCCTTCTATGTACGAACGCACTTTGACCATGAGGTAGAAGGAATACAGGAACTAAGCTTCAGGAGAGGTGAGGTTTTCCGAGTTGTCGACACCATGCACAAAGGAAAGTTAGGAGCATGGTATGCCGTGAGAATTGGCCGAGACTTCAAGGAACAGGACAAAGGCACCATCCCCAGCAAGAACAGGTCAGTCATCTGACTGGGATTCTGTAAAGTGAGGTCGCTAAGGGATGGAGTTATTTCAATCTGCCTCAGGATTGACAAGTAATTCCTTCTAACAAAATTGTTTATCAGTTGCACCAAGTTAATGAATCTTGCACACCTTGGCTCTTCAATGTGCTGACTCATTAATTACAATGATACCATCTTACCCGCTACCTTGGCTAAGATGAACAAACTCAGGATGAGCCAGAAATTCAACCCGGGCCCTTTTATGCTGTAAATACACTGTGAATCAATTTTAATTAAATTAATTCCCCATTCCCACAGTAATTTTCTCCAGGAATCTTTGCACAGCAGGGAGCTATAGGTTGCGGTAAGCTAATAATATAAACTGCAGATCAATTCGGGATGATCTTCGCCTGCAACTTTTATATATTGTTGTGGTTCTGTTCGCCGAGCTGGAAATTTTTGTTGCAAACGTTTCGTCCCCTGTCTAGGTGACAATCTTTGCACAGCAGGGAGCTATAGGTTGCGGTAAGCTAATAATATAAACTGCAGATCCAATTCGGGATGATCTTCGCCTGTAACTTTTATATATTGTTGCGGTTCTGTTCACCGAGCTGGAAATCTTTGTTGCAAACGTTTCGTCCCCTGTCTAGGTGACATCCTCAGTGCTTGGGAGCCTCCTGTGAAGCGCTTCTGTGGTGTTTCCTCCGGCATTTATAGTGGCCTGTCCCTGCCGCTCCCGGTTGTCAGTTTCAGCTGTCCGCAGTAGTGGCCGGTATATTGGGTCGCCGCTTCCAGTTGTTAGTTTCAGCTGTCCGCTGTAGTGGCCGGGAAAGGGCACTACCATTATAGGGCAAGCCAAACAAAGAACAGCCAGGGAATTCCTAGAAGCATGGCACTCATCCACAAACTCCATCAACAAACACATCGACCTGGACCCAATATACCGGCCACTACAACGTACAGCTGAAACTGACAACCGGAAGTGGCAGGGACAGGCCACTATAAATGCCGGAGGAAACACCACAGAAGCGCTTCACAGGAGGCTCCCAAGCACTGAGGATGTCACCTAGACAGGGGACGAAACGTTTGCAACAAAGATTTCTAGCTCGGCGAACAGAACCACAACAACAAGCACCCGAGCTACAAATCTTCACCCAAACTTTGAACTTTTATATATTTGCTAGCTTAACCAGTTCAGAGAGAAAGCTGTAAAATTTGGACTTTAGAAGCAAATTGAATAGCGCTATATTTAGTTTGAGTTTCTGACCTTATAAAAGACGTATTTCAAATTAGTTTTTCGGATGTTGGTGACACTGGACAAATCAGTATGTCATGCCCTGAGAAAGTGGTGGTGAACTTTCTAACTGAATAGTTGTTTAATGTAATTGAGTGGCCAAATCAGTGACTAGAGAGATCAGTTATGAATTAGCCGGTTTAGTGGAATCACACATGGACCAGACCTGATAAGACACTCAGTATCTTCGCTCACGTACATTGGTGAGCCAGCAAGGTTTTCATTCAAACCTGACAACATGGTCACTTTTACCCATTGCAGATTTTAAACACCAAGTTTAAATTCTCAAACTACCATGATGGAAATTCAATTGACATCCTTGTTTTTTCTGTTCTTCTATGGGATATGAGCATCACTGGCTAGGCCAGCATTTATTGCCTATGTCTAAATACCATTGAGAAGGAGCGGGTGAGCTCCCTTCTTGAACCACTGTAGTCCAAGTGGCTGTAGATTGACCCACACACAATTAAGGAGGGAAGTTTCAGGATTTTGACCAAATAACAGTGAAGGAATGGTGATATATTCCCAAATCAGAATGCTGTGGCTTGGAGGGGAAATTGCAGGTAGTATTGTTCACATTCACCTCCTTCCCTTGTCCTTCCAGATGGTAAAGATGGGTTTTAAGGTGTGTTGAGGGAGCCTTGATAAGTTGCTACAGTGCATCTTGTAGATAGCACACACTGCTGACATTGTGTGGCAGTGGGGAAGGATTGAGTGTTGAAGGTGGTGGTTGGATGTGCCAACCAAGCGGCCTGCTTTGTCCTGGATATGGTGAAGCTTTAGTGTTGCTGGAGCTGCCCAAGTGTGTGTATTTGGGGACTACTCCCACACACTCTGACATCTGCTTTGAGGCAAACAGGAATTAGTGAGTCAAAAAGCGTGGCGCTAGCAAAGCACAGCAGGTCAGGCAGCCTTCGAGGAGCAGGAGAGTCAATATTTTGGGCATAAGCCCTTCATCAGGAATGTGGGATGGTGGAAGGGGACTGAGAGATAAATAGGACAAGGGTTGGAGCTGCGGAGAAGGTAGCTTGGAAGGCGACAAGTAAATGCGGGTAGGGGGTGATGTGATGAGTGGGTGTGGAGGGTGGAGCGGATAGGTGAGAAGGAAGATAGACAGATTGGACGGTACAAGAGGGCATTGCTGCATTGGAGGGTTGGATCTGGGATAACGTGGGAGGGAAGGGAAGTGAGGAAACTGGTGAAATCAACATTGCTGCCGTGTGGTTGGGGGGTCCCAAGGTAGAGCTCTGGCATTATTCCTCCAGGTGGCTAGGATTTGGCGGTGGAGGAGGCCCAGGACTTGCATGTCCTTGGTAGAGTGGGAGGGGAGTTGAAGCGGTCAACCATAGTGCAGTGGGGTTATTTGGTGTATGTATCTCTGGGAAACATGCACCAAACAATCCCACTGCACTGTGTCCCACACCACCAAGGACATGCAAGTCCTGGGCCTCCTCCACTGCCAAATCCTAGCCACCCAACGCCTGGAGGAAGAATGCCTCATCTTCCATATTGGGACCCTCCAACTACATGGCATCAATGTTGATTTCACCAATTTCCTCAACTCCCCTCCTCCCACCTCATCCCAGGTCCAACCCACCAACTCAGCACCGCCCTCTTGTACTGCTGACCTGCTGTGCTTTCCACATTTTTTGACTTTGATCTCCAGCATCTGCAGTACTCACTTTCTCCTCAGAATTAGTGGGTCAAAAGATGAATTACTCATTGAAGATTTCCCAGCCTCTGATATGCTCTTGTAGCCACAATGTTTAAATGGCTGGTCCAGTTCAGGTTCTGGTCAGTCATAACCTTCAGGATTATAAATCCAGGCTCCTGGATTATCAGCGTAACACACGACGGTATTGTAGCCTTGTGCAAAGCAATTGGCCCATGTTGCTTTTACTTATGGGATGATTAACTGTGTAATGACAGGGGTTGGTTAATTCACTTGGTTGGATGGCTGGTTTGCAATGCAGAGAGATCCATGGGTTCAATTCCTGTAATGGTCTGACTGTCTCAACTGTGCCCCTCACCTGAGGCATGGTGGCCCTCAAGTTAAAATCCCTACCAATCATCTCTGTCTAATGAGTGAGCAGCCTCATGGCCGTCTGGGACTATGGTGACTTCACTGTGTTTCCATAATTTTATGTCAATTTTGTGTTCTTTATTTCCTAACAGGGCTGAACAAATTGCCAAAGCTGAAATTACTCAGAAAGCTTCATCCAGTTCATCAAGTGGAGCACGGGCAGAATTCTGGAAAATGCGTGGCCTGAGAGGTGCAAAGAAAAACATAAGGAAGAGCAGAGATGACCTTTCCGCCTTGACTATTCAGGGCAAATATCCCCCCTATGAAAGGGTCATTCTGAGAGAAGGTACAAACATACAGAGTGTTACTGGAACAAGGTCTAAGATTTTTTTTACATGACTTGGCAAGTGTCAAGAGTTAACTGTGGGGGATTCAATCTTTTAAAAGAACCATAAAGCCCAATGATGCATGAGCATCAGAGACCTCCTGCTGAAAAGGTGTGGAGATGGAGCAGGAGAGAGAAAAGAGAGAGTGTGTGCTTCTGAGAGAGACACACAGATACACTGAGAGCAGAAAGAGGAGGAACTAAATTCAAGAGCAGGAGAGAGACACAAAGACAAATGTAAAGGGATAGCAATAGATAGCAGAGAATAGAAATGGAAAAGACATTGCAAGAGAGACATGCAGAGAAAGGTAGGGAAAAGGAAGAAAGGGTATTGAGAGTTATAAAGTGTGTAAATTATGAATTTCACAGTGAGAAAGGATTTGGAAATCTATTACAACCAACATACCTAATTCCTTGGAGGCAACAGGACAAGATGGAACAACGTTATTTAATGTAGGAACATAGGAGCAAGAGAAAGTCATTCAGCCCCTCAAACGTTATGGGGATAAGGCAAGAACAGGATACTGATTGAGGATGATCATGGCTGATCATAATGAATGGTGGTGCTGGCTTGAAGGGCAGAATGACCTACTCCTGAACCTATTGTCTATCGTGTATCTATTGTGTACTCCATATTCCAGATGATCACTGATCAACAACCTCAATACTGTTTTCCCACACTATACCATATTCTAATCTCTGGATGTCATTAGTAACTAGACATCAAGCAATCTCTATCTTGAGCTTGCTCAATGAATGAGCTTCCTCAGACCTCAAGAACACAGAATTCCGAAAATTCACCACCTTCTGGCTCTGAGTGGAGAAATCCTCCTCAACTCAGTCTGAAATGACCAGCCCCTCATTCTGAGACTGTGTCCCTTGGTTGTAGACACCCAGCCAGTGAAAACATTCCTTTTACATCTACCATGTCTATACTGTTGAGAATTTTGTAAGTTTTAATAAGGTCATTTCTCATTCATCTAACCTGTAGAGAACATACCTTCTCAGGAATTAGGTTTGGTGAACCTCAACTCCATTCTCTCAATGGCAAGTCTATCCTTTCTTTGGTAAAGGAACAAAAATCATAGTACTCCAGGTACTCTCACCTGGATTCTATGCAATTGATGCAAGCCATCTTCACTTTTGTATTCAAATTCTCTGATGCTAATGGCCAGCATTGTGTTTGCCTTCCTAAAGAAAAGCATATGGGATCCCTAGCTTTATAACTAGATAGATTTTGGTGTACACAAGCAAGGAAACTTTTTAAAATCCATGGTCAGGTCTCATCTATTCAATTCTGGGTATTACAGTTTAAAGAAAAAGGCCTTAGAAGGAGTTCAGAGGAGATTTACCACAATAAGAGAGGAGGGACTTAAACTATGTGAAGAGACTAAAGAAGCTGGGATTATTCTTACTACAGAAAGTTTAAGGGAAAATTTGGTAGAGATTTTCAAAATCTTGAAGTATTTATTAGTAATTTACTAAAATTACTTGAATGGTTGCCAACCCAACAACACAGATTTTACAAAATTGACAAAAACAGAGGGGAGGCGAAAGTGAGGATTGCAGATGCTGGAGATCAGCGTCAAGATTAGAGTGGTGCTGGGAAAGCACAGCAGGTCAGGCAGCATCCAAGGAGCAGGAAAATCGACATTTCAGGCAGGAGCCCTTCATCAGGAACGGGGTTTTATAAAAAGAGAGGGGAGATGAGCATTTGTTTCCACAGTATATTGTGATGATCTGTAATACACTCCCCCTGTAAGAGTGATGGAAGCAGACTCAATAGAACATAGAAGCAGGAGGAGACTGTTCAGCTCTTCGACCTGACTTCCCCATTCTAGATCACTGTGAATGATCTATGTCAATGTCAGTTTTCCATGCTATCCTTAACATCCTTCTTTCAACTATTCTGTCTATCCAATTAGAATTTTGTAAGCTTAGAACTTTGTAAAAAGAATTGAATAAATACTTGAAAATGAAAATTCTGTATGTCTCAGAACAATAGCAAGGTACATGGAAGAAATTGGATCTCTCAGTGGAGGGTGGCTCAGAGGTTAGCACTGTTGCTTCACAGCACTGGAAACCCAGGTTTGAGTCCACCTTTGGGCAACTCTCTGTGTGGAGTTTGCACATTTGCCCTGTATCTGCATGATTTCCTCCCATAGCCCAAAAATGTGCAGGTTAGGTGGATTGGCTATGGGAAAACGCAGGGTTAGAAGGATAAGGTAGAGATCTGGGTCTTGGTGGGATATTCTTTGGAGGGTCAGTCTGAGCTGAATGGCCTGCTTCCACACTGTAGGGATTCCATGATTTTATCTCTGGCATACGCATAATCATCCAAATGGCCTCTTTCTCTTCTGTATGTATTCATGTATACAATACCAGATGAAGTCCCTTGACAATATTAACCCCTTGACAGTATCAGTTCTCTGGCAGTCTTAAATGCCCAATAGATCAGGTATTTGATAGCATCAAATCCTCTACAGTCTCAGATTTGTGACAACTTTAGTGCTCACAATCTATTTGGCCTCTCTATATATATATAGTTCTGTGTGATCCTCAAAATGTATTTCCTTTGACATTGAAATTTGGTTGGTGCAGGGGCAGAAACCTGGAAATCGAAACAGCTCATATGGAAATTACATTTGGGGTTGTTGTATATCGAACCAATGATGATAACATCAGTTCGTGTATTCGCTGATTCACCAATTAAGTTTCTCTTGATAATTTATCTATCTTCATCCATCATGGATCATGCCAGTGACTTGAACTCCTACTCTAGTACAGTACTGAGGGAATACTACACTGCTGGATGATTTATTTGGAAGGTTTAACAGACCACACCTGTACTTTGGTGGATGCAGAACATCCTGTAGCTCAATTCATAGAAGAGAAATGGAGTTCTCCAGATGTTCTGACCAAATACTTATCCATAAAATGTTACTAAATCAGGGGATTTTTCTCATTTCTGTAGAGACCTTATTGTGCATAAACTAGCTGCCATACAAATACCATTTTTAAAAGTGTTCAATTGATTATGAAGTCTTTTGCGATATCCTAAAGTTGTGGAAAATTCTATACAAAATACAGGGTTTTTTTCTAATCACATCTCTTTGAAATGTCTGACAGCCTTTGAATATAACAAATTCATTATAATGCACTATCATGTTATTGTGGGCAAATGCTACCTCCATTTTGTGCAAACAGCTATTGGTTGAATGTCTAGTTAATGTACTTTAGGTGGTATTGGATGAGGAAGGCCAGGGTCTAGAGAACTCTACGCTTTTCTTTGAATAGCATCGTGAGGTCTTAAACATCCACCTGAGGCACTGAAGCAATCAGCCAGGGCTTCCAGTTTAACATACCATCTCAAGTACAGAGTTGATATGAACAAGACTCTGGGTTGCCTCATTTTGGTGCAGACAAAACTAAACTGTGGTGAACACCAATTCTAAACGGCTATTATATTCACTAAACAAAGATTTTTTTTTTTCTGAAGTGCAAAACATTATATTATTTATTAATCGATATTGCTTTTGCTTTAATAAACAAATGTCTTTGTTACAGCCCCTTATAAAAGGCCTGTTGTGATTCTTGGACCAATTTCTGACATTGCTACTCAGAGACTGGCCAGCGATCTGCCTGACCAGTTCGAACTTGCCCGTGAGTATTCATGGTACTCTGGCTTCAGTCATATGGCAAAAGAGGTACTCTTAGTCAGCGGTGGGTTGGTTGGTTTTAGGGCACAAGCTCAGTTGGATAGGTGCAATCTTACATTTACACCTTCATGTTCATTCAGGTGTTCACCAATCCCAGAACCATGAGATGAGAAAAAAAAGTGTTAGTTATTTGAAAATTAACCAATAATTGGGATTGTACAATCAAAAAGGCACTCCCTGCCCAAGGGAGACTTTTGCTAGTCATGTCTCTCTCTCTCTCTCTCTCTCTCATTTGACAAACATAGAAACTAGCAGATAGGAAAAAATAAACAATTTTATTAACCCTCTCTCAAATCCTGATCCTGGAGCAGAATGATTAGATGCTTATTTTCTTCCTGTAACCATGTAATTACCTGAAAGAGGAAATAAACAGAGATAAAATACTAGAGAGCCACAAAGGGGGAAAAAACTGGGAAATTCATCTCCAATCCCCTTAGGTAATCAAAATAAGTGTGTGGCATCACATTAGCCATGCTTATGGGAATTGGTAAATTGCGAACCTTTTATAAAATGTGACATCTGTTGTAATGTAAATCATCTTCTGTATCCAGACAGAGTATCAGCAAACATCTGACAAGCTGACAATGTAGGTTTACTGCTCTCTGGGAAAGGAGGGGCTACTCAACATTGACCTTATTCTCAGCCTTGCAAAGTTTAAATGCACAATCTCTGGTTTTCCCCAATCTTTCAAGCAGAAATAATCAATCAAGGATATACAATGCTGCCCTTTTGTTACTTTATACACTCTTATCAGGTCACCTGTAAGTCAATCTAATCTATAAATCTCCATAACAGTAATTTATGATTTTTCAGATGAGATTTATTCACATGCCTCTCAGAATTTTTACCAAAACTGCCGTGCCACTCACCGTGCGAGAGAAACAGAACTGAACTCAGTGCCCTCAATATAATGTAACCAATGACCTGGACAAGGAAAGAATGGTATCCTTCAATGTGTATTGAATGGTTCTATTATAACCTAGGACTCTGCTTTATTTGGCTGTGACTTCTCTGTATTGGTTATGAACCCAGAGTGATCTGCACACAATATCCATACCCTTTTCTAAAAGAAGTGCAACATATTGTAGATGCTGTAAATTTGAAATAAAAATGCTGGAAATATCAGAAAGTCTGGCAGCATCTGTGATGAGAGAAAAAGTGTTCACATTTCATATCATTACTTTGTCCTTTAGATAACTTATTTTCTTCCTTGACTACTTTCAGTATTCCTCATAAATGGTAATAAGCATATTTAGTATTCATCTTCCCTACTTATTCCCCACTGAAATTGTCTACTTTTAATGCCATTTGCCTCTCCATATCTCCAGTGCATCTCCATATCTTTGCAAGAGACTATTGCCTTTACAATAGTTTGCTGACTTTACAGACCGAAAATTAAGATATTCCTCAGTGAGAGTGTTTTCAATTTGTGCATGACAAACGTGCTTCAATTTGAAAAATAAAGACCCTTTCCCAAGGTAACCTAATGTGTTTATCATCTTGGCTAAAGTTTATTGTTTGATTATTTTCAAACATATCCTGAACTATACAGCTATGAAATAGCAAAGTATAATGCTTTCTTGCATTTACATACACTAACATCACATCCTCAGGATGTCCTGAAGCATGACATGTTCAGTTAGTTAGATTCCAAATGTAGTCAGGTTTTCAAGGAGGCTGATGTGGTTACCAAACTGTATGCAAAAAGATCCAACAGTAGCTTTTAAGATCAATGACCAGGTTATCTATTTACATTCATCATTGCGTTATGATTGACATGGATATTCTGAGTTCTCACTAATCTTGACAATCTGTCCATTCTAGAAATGGTACAGAGGAATTCTGAAGAAGTAGGATCATCCTCTGTCATCAAACTTGAAACTGTACGGCTAATTGCTCAAAAGGTGAGATGAGCTTGGTTGATTTTGTAATGGTTAATCATTGTTTGTTCAAATTTTTAACAAGCAAATAATAGCTCTTTAGGTTAATTTGGCACATTTGGACCAATACAGACCAGGAAAATCCCAGGTTTAGCATCTGACCTGGGTTCATTGATCTTCATCCTGGCAGTGGTTGGGATATTGCTTCAGAGTTAGAAAGGGAGCAAAATGCAACACAGTAATCAATCCATTATACACAAATGTGGACATTAATAAGCACAAAGACAAATATTTGCTCTTGTGAAGGAGCCCATAACAAGGGAACATAAGGTCACATTCAAGCGAGGCTGTTCAGCAGTGACAAGTTCTTCACACAATGCGTCATGGAAATATGGTACTGTCCCTCAAAATCACTGTTAAGACTAAGGGAGTGGAGACATTTAGAAATTCAAAACCTTAATTCTTTAATTTTTGCTAGGCAGGCATATTAAAGATTTCAGAAGCAAGTCAAGGGGTTGGAGTTCAGTCATGTCTATTTGAATGGTGGACCAGACTCGAAGGGTGACAGTATTGCCTACAGTTGAATACTTTCTTATGCTGACTATGCTCACATTTACATTAGAGCCACAGACACTGGAGGGTCATCAATGCACATGGAAGTGGAGCCTGTCAAGGATTTAGGAGAGAGAAGGAGCGGGAGAATAATAATTAATTAAATAGACCAATTTATTGACCAAATAGACAAAGTATTGGAGTGACTCTCAATGAGAAATATAATTTCAATTCAATTCACAGAACAAACATGGCCTGCTGGATATCACGCCTTCCGCCATAGAGCGACTAAATTACGTCAAGTGGTACCCGATTGTGGTATTCTTTAATCCAGAGAACAAACAGGAAGTGAAAGCCATGAGGCAGCACCTCTACCCTCAGTCAAGGAAAAGCTCCAAGAGTCTCTACAATCAAGCTGTAAAGCTGAGGAAATACTGGTCTCACCTCTTTACAGGTAAACACTTCTGCTTCCAGTACATGAGATATTTTGGTGACATCATTTCTCAACAGCTTCCCAACAATGATTATTATTGATTTATTGTTGCATTTTGTTACCTTAGCTCTGAAATGGTTTGGATAAAAATGCCTCAAGAAGTTTCTATAAAAATGCCTCTGAACACATTTCACAGAATGTGGTGACTGGATTTATCCAATCTGTGTTAATAAGACTTCCATCTTGAGACTTGATTTATCTCATTAGCAAAATACTGCAGCCAAATGCCCTGCCATTGCTGTCTACAGTAATTGCATTTAATTTAGTGCGCTTCAGGAAGTCAGACAATTACACGAGGAAGAATGGATGTGCTGATAGGGTTGGATTAAGGCTGGGTGGAGGCTTACATGACGCATAAAGCAGCTGGGCCAAATGGTCTGTTTCCCAGGTAATCCCTGCAATTTAGACTTTCAGATTATGTATCAAGGGATTCCCAACAGCTTTGAGGAATTGAACTGACCAGAGGCATCTGCAGGAGATGAGGGGAGGCCAGCAGCTTGCATCTGGGAATGGTTAATTAAACTCAGTAGACCCCACCCACTTCTACAAACTTTATATATTTTCCAACCAACCTGCTCAAAGATGTTCTTACACACCGATGGAGCTGGTGGGACTTGAACTCAGGTCTCCTGGCCCTCTCAGAGATGACATGAGCATGATTCTGGCTCCTATTTAGCCAATTTCAGCAAAATTGAAAAAGCTGATGACAATGTTCTTTTTCTTTTGCTGACAAGTTGCAGATTGAAGTGTTAAAGCAGCTGAACTCATACTCAGTCTCCAACATGTGAAAAGGGAGAATTAATTCCAACATCCTTGTTAACATCAGATTCTAGATTTTACTTCATCTGCTGATGGGGCTGAGGAGTGAGGGGCTTTGTTAAATTCAACGTGCAGCCTGCCCACTGCCAGCCTGCCTGTGCCCCATTGCAATTTTACCAAGGTTGGGCAACATCCACCTCCCAGCCCTGCCAGTGGATGAACTGAGACCACTAAATAGTCAATTGATTCCTACTTAAGGGCCTAATCCCACTGCTATGAGGAATTAACAAAAGGTTGGAGAGGCCCAACACAGTCTGGCCAGGCTGGCAATGGACACAGTTATCCATTCCTGGGCTCATTGAAGGGACTTCACAAGGTTTAACCCCAGATTGCCTTTCCCCAAATTGGCTTCTCAAACTCTAGTGCCCCCACCTACTTTATTTTCTGCCTTGGGACCCTTCAACCACATGGCATCAACATTGATTTCGCTAGTTTCCAAATCTCCCCTCACCCACCTCATGCCAGAACCAACCTTCCATCTCGGCACTGCCCTGTTGAACTGTCCTACCCGTCCATCTTCCTTCCCACCATCCACTCCACCTTCCCCCACTGACCTATCACAATTACCCCCTACCTATACCCACCTATTGCCTTCCCACCTACCATTCCCCCAGTCCTAGCCCCCTATTTATCTCTTATCCCCCTTTCCCCTTCCACGTTCATGATGAAGGGCTTATGTCTGAAATGTCGACTCTTCTGCTCCTCGGATACAGCCTGACCTGCTGTGCTTTTCCAGTGCCACCCTTTTCAACTCTGACCGTCCAGCATCAGCAGTCCTCACTTTCACCCAGTGAGATCTCCAAATCTTGATTTAACATTGCATGTCTGTCCTGAAGCACTGGAGTATTTTTGTTGACCTTTGGTTGGCAGCTCTCTGAGGTTGGATGTCTGCCCTGATGGTTGGAAACTCTGCCTCCTGCGCAGCAGTAATGGCTGTGAGCTATTAGGTGTTCCCATTGATGATTTCCTTCCTGTCCTTTTAACCAGGGGATAGCAAGTTTGGTGCGCCATGTAATTCAGCCCCATATATTTCAGGCAATTACATTTATTCATCTATGATAACTGAAGAAGCATCAGTTATGAGCAGGGATGATGGATTTTCTGTAGTTGTGTCTCTTTGAACACAGTTCTCATAGAAGAGTTTACAGAGATATAAAAAGATATATAACTGGATAGAGATATGTTAGGCCATGGCGGAGATGAGAGCACATGTTCAAGGCTGGGAATTGCAGTTTTTGAACTGATGTCTTTCTTCATATAAAGAGTGATTTTCAGGCTCAATGGGCTGGATAGGCTACCATTGCTCATATACTCCTCTGTGTTTCTCTATGTTTCTATTAACAGTTGTAACAGGTTAGCAGGGCTGGTTTTAGGGTGTTTGAGAAACAGTTGCTTTTATCGAAGAATGAGATACCTGTTTTACCTGCAGATTCGCAGATTGTCCCAGACGCACCTCAAATACATGAAGGTCCAACTTGATGCAGACAATGTGGTCAGTCCATCTATTGGCCAGCTTCCAATCTGCTTAACACTCTCCACAGCAAAACTGCACTAATGCACTGCAGTGAATTTACATTGCTGTTTTCCTTTATTCCTATAATTATTAGGCAGCGACTAGTCACAGCCACATCCCTCATAATGGGTTTGTCAACTAAAATGCAAAGGACTGTTTTATGACATTCTGTTGACAGCCTCCTTAGCAATGAATGTGGATGAGACTTGTCTTGGTTACAGTGCTACAACCATTACTCTGGCAGATGATAACCTCTCTCTCCTTTACCAAGTGACTTCTACAGAGCCATTCAACATTTGTGCAAATTCCTAGTTTGTTCCTATTCAAATACAAGTCCAAGCAGAGCTGTGAACCAATCTGAATAGCTTTTTGGATGAGTACATTCTTCTATTTTATGTACTTTATTCACAGGTACAATAAATCTGAATTCTGGTTCTAGTGCCTGGTATGAAGCTTTGAAAGCAACAATTAAGGAGCAGCAGACTCAGGCTGTGTGGTTTCCTGAAGAAAAAGTAATTATATTTTCTTTTGAATATTCCAGTCGAGTTATTCCATGCAACAAACTCCAAATGTTATCAGCTTACAGTATGTTCCCACCTCATGTGGAGGGTGTCATTGAAGATGGCTTATCATTAGCTTCTCAATGAGTCAGGCAGTAAGTACACCACCTGAAGAGATACTGAGCCAAAAATGATTAGAAAGGTCTGAGATTTTGTTCTGAGTGAGTTGACCTCCTGGTGTCCTGGTGAAAAATCCTCTCTCAAACAGCATTGTCAAATTGGAGCTAGTTTATGGGGATTCTTTTGCAAACAATTTTGTTGTTAATCTGTCAAATAAATATTGTTGTAACACACTTAATCCACTCCATTTTATGGTATACAGCCTCCAATGCTGTCGGCCTTAGAATGGGTGAGGCTGGTGATTAAGTATTGCTTGTAGGAGCAGCAGTGTAATGAAAAATAATGGAGCTATGAGGATGAAATTTTGCCACATTGCTAAGGCAAATCTGAGTACTTATTTAGATCTTTGTATTAAATTAATGGAGAAGTGTCTGTGATAAGATCAATAGTAAGTAGCAGGTTAAACAGGACAATAGGAACATTTATGTATACTTGTACTTTTCACAACGATTAGACATCTCAAAGCAATTTATAGCCAATACAGTATTGTTGTAATGTAGGAAACATGGCAACCAATTTGTGCACAAAAAACTCCCACACAAACAGCAGTAGAATGAAGATTACATAGTCTATTTTATTTTGTCATGTAAGTTGAGGGATAAATATTGGCTAGGTGAGTGGGAATAAACATCCATCCCGCTCTTTTACATCCACCGGAGCAGATGGATAGAGCCCTAGTTTAAAGTCTCATACAAATAAGGGCTCAGCTGACAATGCAGCACTCCTTCGGTGCAGGAGTGTAAACCTAGATTTATTTCTGAGACTCAAGTACAATTTGAACTCAGAACCTTGTGATATCGATGTGAGAGTGCAAACATCTGAGCCATGGCTGACACCATAAGGAATAGAATTAGGGTTAAAGGACCAAGCAGCCTTTCCTCATTCTGTACTTTCTTTCAGTCTGACGAAACAGAGACTGAAAACCTGGAACTGCTGAACCGATCGACCAGCATGAGTATGGATTATCTGAGCTGTGATGAGAGCAGAGCAAACAGCGATTACGAGGACACAGACGCAGAAGGTGGAGCTTACACAGATAATGAATTGGATGACACACTCGATGAGCCTGCAATCATTAGATCTTCTGAACCAATCAGGAATGAACCATCCCAAATCTCCAATGAAGCAACCCATGAAGCACCAAAGACCCACTCACAGGTAAGTGAAGTGATAGATGCAGTCTTAAATCATGCTTAAAAGATGCTTAAATCAGAAAAGGGAACTTGTGGGTCCAACAGAACTCTCCACAACTTCTAGATTTGAAGGCCTGAATCCTAGGATTGTAAAAAGAATTGGATGCACTGGTTATAGTCTTCCAAAATTCCTTAGACTCTGGGAAGTTTCCAGTGGATTGGAAAATCACAATTGTAACTTCTCTATTGAGGAAAAAAGAGAGACAGAAAGCAGGAAACTGTAGACTAGTTAACCTAACATCTGTTGTGGGAAAATACTGGAATCTATTCATAGGAAATTGCAGCAAAACATTTAGATCACAATACCATCAATCGGAATCAACATAATTTTGAGAACAGGAAATCATGTTTGGTAAATAAAGCAACAAGTTGGGTGGATAAAGGAGAATCAGGAGAAGCTGTGTACTGCACAGGTTGAAGATTGTGGGGGTGGGAGTGATATATTATTTAGATCTAATTCAACTGTTCACAATTTAATAATAACTTGGAAAAAGTGGCAGACTGTACTATAGTCAAAGTTAGGAAAACAAATTATGAGGAGGAACAAATTGTCTGCAGGGAAATATAGAAAGGTTATGTAATTGAGGAAAACTTTAGCAGATAGACTACAATGTTAGGAAACATAGCTTTTTAATAAGTGAGGCAATCAAGGGTTATGGGGAAAAGGCAGCAAAGTGGAGTTGAGAGTTACCAAATCAGCCCCGATTTCATTGAATGGTGGAGAAAACTCGATGGGGCAAGCAGCCTACTGCTCGTAGCACTTATTGTTTTAAACATGTACACTTTGGCGGGAAGAATAGGAAATCAGAATATTTAAATTGCAAGAACAATGCGGTTGACTCTTAAATACCCTCTGGGCAATTAGGGAAGGGTAATAAATGCTGCCCTAGGCTGCAACGGCCTCATCCCGTGAATGAATGAAAAAAACTACATAATGCAGCATACAGAGGGATCTGGCAAATTGGCAAGCAGGTGTGGAGGGAATTACAAAAGTAAATGGAATGTTGGCTCTTACACAAGGGAGATAGAGTTGCTACAGCTGCACAGGGCTTTGGTGAGACACATCTACTGTACTGTGTACAATTTTTGTCTACTTACTTAAAAACAAAATCGCCTATTTAAGACCAAGACGAGGGGCAATGTTATCTCTCAGAGGATTGCTAGCCTTCAAAGTGCTCTTCCAAAGGAAGCAGTGGAGGCTGAGTCATTAATTATATTGAAGGCTGAGTTAGACAGTCTTTTGATGTACAAGTGAATCGAGATTTATGGAGGCAGGCAGGAAAGTAGAGCTACACCCACGTCACTCATGATCGTATTGAATGGTGGGCCAGGCTTGATGGGCTGAATGGTGGACTCCTGCTGCTATTTGTTTTTATGAGGGGGTGAGATAGCTTAGTTTGCGATGCAGAGTGATGCTAGCAGCTTGGGTTCAATTCTCACGTTGGCTGAGGTTACCATGAGGACTCTCCTCCTCAACCTCTCCCCTCACCCAAGGCACAATGACGCTCAGGGTAAACATCACTATTTGTCTCTTTCTAATAAGAGAGCAGCTCTATGATCTGGTAAGTCTACGACGACTTTACCTTTTTGTTTCTTATGACCTTGAAATTTAGAACAATAACTGGAATCATAAGGTGATCAAGCCAGTCATTTTTTCATTTGTAAAGTCAAACACAAAATTCCTAAAGGTAATGTTTTGCCCAACAGATGGGGAAATAGAAGCACAGGATTATAACAACCCTCTCTGGATCTATTAATAGAAGTCTGAACAGTCTCCAACCAGTCTCAACTTCCTGAACTGTGGCACAACAGCAGTACCAGAGTAACATTATCAATTAACAGTGTTTAGAAAAATCAGACCAAAGGGAATGAGAGGTTTAATTGTGTATAGTAGTATATACAACATTGTGACAGTGCACAACCCTTATTCTACCCGCCACAATTATCGGGCAACTGGTCCTGATTTTTCATTTCAAAAAAGAATGAAGGACCTTTTTTCTTCAAGCTTAGTTTTAATATTAAATGTGGGAAGCCAACTTCAGGATTGCACTTTTCCACAACTCAAACTATAGAAATACTCAATGTAAATCTTTGTGAAAGTTGTTGTATTGAACCACTTGGGTTTGTTTGTTTGTTCCGTAGATCCAGCCTCAGGGTCAGTACAGGGATCCTCACTTCACAAGGTGAGTATTGATGGGGAATCTCGCTTATAGCCACTTTGTTATAGTAGCCTTCTGTGCACACATTCCAACAGACCGCATGGTTTTTGCACCATGAAACTGTAATTCTCCATTAGGCTAATATGAAAGCACAACTCTCACCAGATTTCTTTAATATGAGAAACATCTAGAATTCAAGGCATAACAAAAAAGGGAGGAATATTGAAATTTTCATGGAGATGACAGCTCATTAAATTCTTGCAATATGAGACTTGGAAATGTGAGATTTACTGTTCATTATGAGTGTACATCTTACATTTTGATAATTCGTTAATGGGTGTTTCATTTTAGAGAGATATGATGCCATATCAGGAGTTAAACATTACAGCTGAGCCCCTGACTACCCATGAACAAAGCTGCTGCAGATTTCCCAGGTCACACACTTAAACACATTTGCAAGCTTTTAATAATTATAATTCTAATTCTAAAATTCTAAACCTGATCACAGTTCTTCAGTCAAGCCTCTTTCTGATTTCTTCACCTGAACTCCAACTTGCCCATTGGTTAATGTTTGTTATGTGTAAATCCCAAATTTACAAATGAAGAATTGGCAACCTCCTCCCAACTCCAAATCCAGTCTTAGTAGTGCTTATTGCCTTTGATGAGAAGGAAATTGGAGATAGTTGTTTGGGGAGGGGTTTAAAGAACGATCCTACAGTTTTGAGTCAGTCAGTTCAGAGCTCCATTCATTCAGAGTCAAACAACTCCATTCAAGTCCCCTACATGACCACATAATCTAGGCTAACATCAGGACAACACTGAATATTGTATCAGTGGAGGTGCCATCTCCTTCGGGGCGGCACTGTGGTTAGCATTGCCGCCTCACAGCACCAGGGACCCAGGTTCAATTCCAGCTTTGGGCAACTGTCCGTGCGGAGTTTGCACATTCTCCCTGTGTCTGCGTGGGTTTCCTCCAGTTTCCTCCCACAATCCAAAAATGTGCAGATTAGGTGAAATGGCTGCGCTAAATTACCCAGGTTAGATTAGGTGCATTAGTCAATGGTAAATGTAGGGGAATGGGTTTGCGTGGGATACTCTTCAGAGGGTTGGTGTGGACTTGTTGGGCTGACGGGCCTGTATCTACACTGGAGGGATTCTATGAGAAGTTAAAATGAGCTCCTCCATGTAGACTTCCATGGCATCATTTGAAAAACAGCAGAAAATGTCTTTTTTCTCAACCAAGCATCAAAAAGTTCACAAAATAGTTTGGTGACTGTTATGCATTCACATTTGGCATTCGTAGTTTCTTGGTTTCAGAATCTTCTTCCTTTAATTGGAGTTGGCTCACCCTACCCAATACCTAATTGTTACAGTTAGACAATAGGAATATATTTTGGCAGGATCTACTTGTGATGTCTTTGTCTGTAAGGAGACTGGATGAGATGAAGCTTGATGAAACATAAAGAGCAACAAATAGAATTAATAGTTTTGTTGGTACTACTTAATTCACTGTAATATAAAACGTCAAACAGGCAAGTCTACACCGACCTCATTGGGTTGTCAAAACTAAATTTAAACTGAATAATCCCTATGCACCCTGTCCTACAGCCTAGATAAGAACTATTTTCCTGTTGTATCCTTCTTGACCTGCCTCTGGAACCTCTTGTTCTTAAAGGGTGTCTCCCTTGTTACATGTTCTGGTCTCAAAATTCTCTTACTGTGTGTCAAAGAACAAGTCCCCTTCATGTGTCAGTAGAGCTTTTCATCACAAAAAACTGTTGAATAGCTAAACTAATAAATAGCTAATTTTTTGTCCCTGGGAGCAGAATTTCAATTTAGCATTAACCGTCTTTTATTTGCATGTTTATTTTCTTAAAATACTGGTGTAAGTGTGCATTGCTTTTAAAACGCAACATGGAAAGCAGTACAGTTTCCAGTTCACTTCTTTGGACAACTTGCCAAAAATTCCAGAGAATGACTGTTGGGAAAAAGCAAAAACAAATTAACTGATCATTCTCTAATTTTGTTTGTTGGATTTTGCTACATGCAAATTGACTGCTTGAAGTCACCACATTTCAAGGTAATTCACAGGATTTTATAGTATGATATGTGAATGCAGGCTATTAATTTGGATAGGTGTTGAACATCTCTATTATTCTCTTTAAAAGGTTGGATAGACAGGATCTCAATGCAATCACGTCCAGGCGAGAGCTAATCTACAGTTCGGATGAAGATGATGATGATGATGAATGGAATGGTCCAGCCACTGAGTTATAAACCAAGCCCCATCAAACAACTCATCTTGCAATGGAACAGTGTTTAAACAATCAGAGGACAGTTCTACTGCTCTAAGCAGTAACCAAATTTGTTTTTAACTCTTTCATAAATGATTTATTTTAAACAAACACGACGTTGTTACAATAATTCCCACTTCTCAGTAATTAGAAAAAAGGCAAATGCTTTGACATATATCAGATTCTGAAACACTGAATTACTGTGTCATTCAGTATGGTATGGGACTCGATGTTTCCATTCAATCCTTGGTCTGTGAAATTAACTGCATACTGTGAAGTGATTTTAGGGCTGTTCTTGGAATCATGCCCTACCTCTTCCCAAGTCCAGAAGGACAAATCTGTCAAGGCTTCTGTTCTGTAGTTATTCAGCAGCTCCTGATGGAAGGTACTTGTGTCAATGTCACTTCCACTCTGTTGATTTCATGGACCAAAAAATTAAACCTGAGACTCTCTGAATCTTGTTCTTCTTCATAGAATCATCCTCATAAGACTTTTCGTCCACATTTTTATCATCTGCTGTACAGTCACAGATAAGAACAAAAAAAGCTGGGAGTATCAGCAATTCAGGAAGCATGGACTGAAGGAGAATTCACCTTTCAGTTGGGTGACTGATCATCAGAGGACCTGCTGCCCAAAGCTTTCTTACAGAGGGTTTATGATTGAGCTTTCACCAAGCAGAAAATTTGTGGCTTGTTTCTGTGAAATGTTTAGAGTAATGCACTGAGTTATTTGCTAGAGAATGCAAATAAAGATTGTTTGAGGATTTTTTATTTAAAAACTCCCCACCATTCCAATAATTGTAAATACCCCACCTCCTACTTGATGGCAGAAACTGATGAATATTTCAGATTCAATTATGGTGCAATGTTTCTTTTGATTCACTCACAAGATGAGCGCTGCTGGCAAGGCTAACAATCATCAGTCTTCCCTAATTGTCCTTGGGAAAAGTGGTAGTTAGCTACCTTCTTGAATCACCTCAGTCCATCTGGCATGGATATACCCAGAGTGCTCTTAGGGAAGAAATTCCAAGATAAGTGCCCAGGCATAATGAATGCATGGCTTGGAGGTGAACTTGCAAGTGTTGGTGTTCCAAAGAAGGTTATTTAAATAGGACTCAATGTCTCGAGATAGCCTCTCACTTCTCAACAATCTCTGCTGAAAAGGGCACATTAAGTGACTGCAGTGAAATATAAACAGAAAAATTCTTTCAGTAATCAATGGTCGGGCAGCCATCTATTGGAAAAGCAACAGTTAACATCTCAAGTTGATGGAATAGGCTTTAAGCAAGTACAGACGTAGGGAACAAAATGAGAGGTCTCAGGATGGATGGCTAGAAAGATTAAATAACAAAAGGGATGCTGAAGTAAGACAGGAGAGCAGGTGATGGGACAAGAAACAAAAATGGATTTAAAGGAGGTTTAAATTTAGCTGGTGTATAAAAATAGAAGAGGTTATAATTTGAAATTGTTGCACACAATGTGAGTCCAGAAGCTGAAAAATGCCTGATTGAAAGATAAAATGCTGTTGCTCATTCTAAATCTGAGTGTTATTGAAATATAGAAGGTCAAGGACAGAGATCTGAGTGACAATCAGTTGGATACTGAAGTGACTGAATTCAATACTGATCCCTTAACGTCAATCATTCACAGAAATTTGAAGGAAAATAAATCATGAGTTAATTCAATGACTTTGAAGAAGTGACAAACATATTTCCAAGTCAGGATGATGTCTGGCTTGGAAGAAAACTTGTAGGTGGTGGTATTCCAATGCGTCTACTGCCCTTTTCCTTCTAGATGATAGAAATTGTAAGTTTGGAAGGTGATGCTGGACATTTGCTCCAGCGCACCTGGTATATTGCACACATAGCTACCCCTCCTTAAGGTGGTGGATAGTGTGTCACTGATAATTTCAAGCTTCTTGCATGTTGTTGGAGCTGCACACATCCAGACAAGTAAACAGTATTCCATCACACCCCTAACTTATATCTTGTGGATGGCAGATAGGGTTTCGGAAGATAGAAAGTGAGAAAATCACCACAAAATTCTCAGTTGAGTACACAAGTTGGAATGTCTTACTACTTCCAAATTTAGTGCATTCTTTAATCCAAACATGCAGTTTAATCTGAATTTTGATATGATATTCAATGCTTGAAAAAGAGAGTAACAGTTATGCTGAGGTAATGTGCAGCCTGAAGCAGTGAACTCAGTTCGTGCTCAGTTTGACCAATAACAGACAATGCCAACTGCATTGCAACCCTTTATGCTGGGAGTATGGTAAAGAGGGAGGGTGATCCAAAACTGTATGAATATTCAGTCAGGCGGGTTATCTCATTTAGCCATTGGAGTATTCATAGAATCGGAATTAGAGCACAGGAGGCCTTCCAGCCCATCTAGTCTGCGTCAGCTACTTTGAGTGCAATCCACTCAGTCTCACAGTTCCCTTTCATTATGTTTAAAACAGCACTTTGCCAACAGCTTCACAGCTCCAGAGTAACACCAACATTCCTCATATAGCATCAGAGCAAGTTTAGAACAATTATTCAGCATTTCTCTTCTCTTGCTCCACTTTCAGCTCTTTTCACATTTAAGTATTGTTGCTCATACACTGATTCTGTCAACAATTCCTGCCACTTTCCTTGCCATATTTATCTGTATAGATGGCATTAATGCCCTTCTGTAAGGGGAGACATTTGACAGGATTCTGTGATGTGACATACTGACCCGTCTATGAACACTATCCAGGATCACACTAGTGCCAATGGAACTGAATATGAACAGGAGAAAGTTGATGCATATACAGAGCGGTGAGAGTTGGAAGTAATCTAAATGTCAACTTAATTGAGCATCCAAATCATAAAGCCTTTAAACATCCACTATGTGGATAACTAGATTCAACTTAAGTTTTTTTTGTAAATGTTGTTGCATTAAGAATAAAAGTAGACAATCTTTAAAATGTACTCATAGTTCTTCCTGTGATGTTTAGTTTAGATTATAAGAAATAGGATTGGCCAGCCTCACTTACTGATGAGGAAAGGTCCCCAGCATGAAGCTGTCCCTAATTTGACATTTAACAACTATTTTCATTCTTTCATGAAGTGAGAAATGATGGAAAATGCATGGATATTAAAATGTCACTTCTATTCTCCATCGACATTACAGACCAGGAATTGAAGTTGGGACTTTATGGCCTTGCTGCATTCAGTAATATTGATAATCCTTTTGAAGTACATTTTTAAAAAAATGAATTCTACAATCATAAGTGAATTATATCAACTGTAACTGCCACTAATTGGACAGATGATACACTGAGCCTAGGAAATTCCCACATTGATCTGGGTTCAGTAGTTGGGATATCACAGTTGGTGCTCAGTATTTCTGAGGCAGGAAGGAGCATGTTCCGAGGGATGCACCTTTCTGATCCGGGAGGACTTGACATTCACACATATGCTGCCTGAACTGGACATGTGTTCAGTTACCCTGTACCTTGAGCATGCAAAAAATACTGTTGGATCTATAATCTGCTGAGGAGGGTAAGGTCTCAGCAATATCTTGTATGCAATAAATGAAAGGCAAGGAGTGTAGAACTCCACTGCAGCATTGGTTGTGCCAGATTACCTTTGAAGAGGTTTGTGTTGGAATACAGGCACGTGCTGCCCCTTTCTGTTACTTTTCTATAATCAGGAGCTTTTTGTCTTGACAAGTTCTCTTGCAAGCAACTGTTTTTGTAAGATTACATATATATATATGTCAATAAAATGTCTGTTTTTACTATATGTTAACTCATTCATTACTGGTAATATACCATTGCTATGTAACCTTACCAGAGTTCAGAGGCTTTGCTGTCCTATTTATTCTCTGTTCAGTATCATATTCAAGCACCTCACAGATTGAGCTGGGTGGTCTGGGAGGAAGGCAAACAACAAATTAGCATTCCCCCCCTTCCCTAAGTGCCAGATGCTTAATATGATATGGTTATAGTTCAGGAGAAAGTGAGATCTGCAGATGCTGGAGATCAGAGCTGAAAATGTGTTGCTGGAAAAGCGCAGCAGGTCAGGCAGCATCCAGGGAACAGGAGAATCGACGTTTCGGGCATAAGCCCTTCTTCAGGAACTGTTAGTTTAACCAGTAAACGTTCAGTGTGGAACATCATTGTCTAGTTTTTTTTTTAAAATGTAATTTTAGCCTCATTATGATTGAGCCCTTTACCTAGAAACCTGTAACAACTGTGAATGGTCAAATAACTGATCTGTTTGAACTTCAGTAACCTCAGTTAAACGTCATAGACATTTTATTGCACAGAAAGAGGCTGTTCAGTCATTGAGTCATAGAGATGTACACCATGGAAACAGACCCTTCAATCCAACCCGTCCATGCCGACCAGATATCCCAACCCAATCTAATCCCACCTGCAGCACCCAGCCCATATCCCTCCAAACCCTTCCTATTCATATACCAATCCAGATGCCTTTTAAATATTGCAATTGTACCAGCCTCCACCACTTCCTCTGGCAGCTCATTCCACACACATACCATGCTCTGTGTGAAAAAGATGCCCCTTAGGTCTCTTTTATATCTTTCTCTTCTCAGCCTAAACCTGGACTCCCACACCCCAGGGAAAAGACTTTGCCTATTTACCCTATCCATGCCCCTCATGATTTTATAAAACCTTTATAAGGTCACCCCTCAGCCTCCGACACTCCAGGAAAAACAGCCCTAGCCTATTCAACCTCTCCCTATAGCCAAACCCTGGCAACATCCTTGTAAATCTTTTCTGAACCCTTTCAGGTTTCACAACAACTTTCCGATAGGAAGGAGACCAGAATTGTACACAATATTCCAACAGTGGCATAACTAATGTCTTGTTCAGCCGCAACATGACCTCCCAACTCTTGTACTCAATACTCTGACCAATAAAGGAAAGCATACCAAACGCCTTCTTCACTATCCTATCTACCTGTGACTCCACTTTCAAGGAGCTATGAACCTGCATTCCAAGGTCTTTTTGTTCAACAACACTCTCTAGGACCTTACCATTAAGTGTATAAGTCCTGCTAAAATTTGCTTTCTCAAAATGCAGCAACTCGCATTTATTTAAATTAAACTCCATCTGCTACTTCTCAGCCCATTGGCCCATATGATCAAGATTCTGTTGTAATCTAAGGTAACCTTCTTCGTTGTCCACTACACCTCCAATTTTGGGGTCATCTGCAAACTTACTAACTATACCTCTTATGCTCACATCCAAATCATTTATGAAAATGATGAAAAGTAGTGGACCCAGCACCGATCCTTGTGGCACTCCACTGGTCACAGGCCTCCAGTCTGAAAAACAACCCTCCACCACCACCCTGTGTCTTCTACCTTTGAGCCAGTTCTGTATCCAAATGGCAAGTTCTCCCTGTATTCCATGAAGTCTAACCTTGCTAACCAGTCTCCCATGGGGAACCTTGTCAAACGCCTTATTTAAGTCCATATAGATCACATCTACTGCTCTGCCCTCATCAATTCTTTTTATTACTTCTTCAAAAAACTCAATCAAGTTTGTGAGACATGATTTCCCATAGACAAAGCCATGTTGACTACCCCTAATCAATCCTTGCCTTTCCAAATACATGTAAATCCTGTCCCTCAGGATTCCCTCCGACAACTTGCCCACCACCAGCGTCAGGCTCACTGGTCTATATCCCCCTGGCTAGTCCTTACAACCATTCTTAGACAGTGGCACCACGTTAGCCAACTTCCGGTCTTCCAGCACCTCACCTGTAACTATCGATAATACAAATATCTCAGCAAGTGTCCCAGCAATCACTTCCCTAGCTACCCACAGAGTTCTAGGGTGCACTTGATCAGGTTCTGGGGATTTATCCATCTTTATGTATTTCAAGCTCTCCAGCACTTCCTCCTCTGTAATATGGACATTTTTCAAGATGTCACCATCTATTTCCCTACATTCTATATCTTACATGTCCTTTTCCACGGTAAATACTGATGCAAAATACTCATTTAGTATCTCCCCATCTCCTGTGGCTCCACACAAAGGCCGTCTTGCTGATCTTTGAGGGGCCCTATTCTCTCCCTAGTTACCCTTTTGTCCTTAATGTATTTGTAAAAGCCCTTTGGTTTCTCTTTAACCTTTTTTACCAAAGCTATCTCACATCCCCTTTTTCCCCTCCTGATTTCTCTCTTAAGTATATTCCTACTTTCTTTATACTCTTCTCAGGATTCACTTGATCTCTCCTATCTTTACCTGACATGTGCTTCTTTCTTTTTCTTAACCAAACCCTCAATTTCTTTGGTCATCCAGCATTCCCTAGACCTGCCAGCCTTTCCTTTCATCCTAACAGGAATATACTTTCTCTGGACTCTCATTATCTCATTTCTGAAGACTTCCCATTTTCCAGCCGTCCCTTTACCTGCGAACATCTGCGCCCAATCAGTTTTTGAACGTTCTTGCCTAATACTGTCAAAATTGGCCTTTCTCCAATTTAGAACTTCAACTTTTAGATCTGATCTATCCTTTTCCATCACTATTTTAAATCTAATGGAATTATGGTCACTGACCCCAAAGTGCTCCCCCACTGACACCTCAGTCACCTGCCCTGCCTTATTTCCCAAGAGTAGGTCACGTTTTGCACCTTCTCTAGTAGGTACAACCACATACTGAATCAGAAAATTTTCTTGCACACACTTAACAAATTCCTCTCCATCTAAACCTTAAACATATAGCAGTCCCAGTCTATGTTTGTAAAGTTAAAATCCCCTACCATAACTACCCTTATATTCTTACAGATAACTGAGATCTTCTTACAAATTTGTTTCTCAATTTCCCTCTGACTATTAAGGGGTCTATAATACAATCCCAATAAGGTGATCATACCTGTCTTATTTCTCAGTTCCACCCAAATAACCTCCCTGGACGTGTTTCTGGGAATATCTTCCCTCAGTAGAGCTATAATGCTATCCCTTATCAAAAAGGCCACTCTCCCTCCTCTCTTGCCTCCCTTTCTGTCAATAGACAATAGACAATAGGTGCAGGAGTAGGCCATTCTGCCCTTCGAGCCTGCACCACCATTCAATATGATCATGGCTGATCATCCTTAATCAGTATCCTGTCCTGCCTTATCTCCATAACCCTTGATTCCACTATCCTTGAGAGCTCTACCCAACTCTTTCTTAAATGAACCCAGAGACTGGGCCTCCACTGCCCTCTGCAGCAGAGCATTCCACACAGCCACCACTCTCTGGGTGAACAAGTTTCTCCTCATCTCTGTCCTAAATGATCTACCCCGTATTTTAAAGCTGTGTCCTCTGGTTCGGCACTCACCCATCAGTGGAAATATGTTT
>NC_057740.1:14439656-14462869 GCF_004010195.1 Chiloscyllium plagiosum
AACATTAGCCACCCTCCAATCCGCAGGAACTATCGAACTCTGGAAAATAATCACCAACGCATCCACGATTTCTCGAGCCACCTCCTTCAGTACCCTGGGATGTAGACCATCATGTCCCGGGGACTTATCAACCTTCAGACCCAACAGTCTTTCCAACACCAATCCCTGTGCAAATATAAATATAAATTCCCTTCAGTTCAGGTCCTTCAGCCACTGCTACCTCAGGGAGATTGCTTGTGCCTTGCCCAGTGAACACAGATCAGAAGTACCAATTCAATTCTTCTGCCATTTCTTGGTCCCCCCTAATATATTCCCTTGTTTCTGTCTTCAAGGGCGCAATTTTAGTCTTAACCATTTATTTGCCTTTCACATACCTAAAAAAGCTTTTACTATCCTCCTTTATAAGCTGCCAGTCCTGTCCATCCCTGAGCCATGTTTCTGTAATTGCTATGATATCCCAGTCCCATGTTCCTAACTATGCCCTGAGTTCATCTGCCTTCCCTGTTAGGCCCCTTGCATTGAAATAAATGCAGTTTATTTTATCAGTCCTACCTTGTTCTCTGCTTTGTCCCTGTCTGCCCTGACTGTTTGACTCACCTTTGTTCTCAACTGTACCAGTCTCAGATTGATCTCTTTCCTCACTATCTCCCTGGGTCCCACCCCCACCTTACTAGTTTAAATCCTCCCGAGCAGCTCTCGCATATCTCCCTGCCAGTATATTAGTTCCCTTCCAACTTAGGTGCAATTCATCCTTCTTGTACAGGTCACTTCTACCACAAAACAGCTTCCAGTAATCCAAAAATGTGAATCCTTCTCCTGTACACCAGCTCCTCAGCCATGCATTCATCTGTTCTATCCTCCTATTCCTGCTCTCACTAGCTTGTAGCACAGGGAGTAATCCAGATAATACTACTCTCGAGGACCTCTTTTTTAAATTTATGCCTAACTCTCTGTAATCTCCCTTCAGAATCTCAACCTTTTTCCTTCCTATGTTGTTGGTTCCAATGTGTACAATGATCTCCTGCTGGTCTGTCTCCCCCTTGAGAACATTCTGCACGCTCTCTGAGACATCCTTGATCCTGGCACCAGGGAAGCAACACACCATTCTGACTTTTCACTGCAGGCCACAGAAGTGTCTGTCTATGCCTTGGACTAGAGAATGCCTTAACACAATCGATCGCTTGGAACCCGACATACTTCTCATTACATTAGAGCCAGCCTTAATACCAGAAACTTGGCTTTCATGCTACGTTCCCCTGAGTGTCCATCCGCCCCCTACATTTTCCAAAACAGCATACTTGTTTGAAATGGGGATAGCCACAGAAGACTTCTGCACTACCTGTCTACCTCTCTTACCTTTCCTGGAGTTAACCCATCTATGTGACTGTATCTGAGACTTTTCCTCCTTCCTATAACTGCAATCCATCACACCCCTTTGCTCTTGTAAATTCCTCATTGCCTCTAACTGCCTCTCCAACCAATCCAATCGATTTCATTGAATTTGCAACCAATGGCATTTATTGCAGATATAATCCTCAGTAACCCGTAAACTCTCCCTAAACTCCCACATCTGACAAGGAGAGCATATCACTCTACTAAGGGCCATTTTTGCTTATTTCAACCTACAGACCCAGAAAATAGCACTGTCTTATTCGTCTAGAAAACACTGCTCCAGGTTAAATTAATACTTATGGCTTATATTTTAAGTTTAATTAAGAGGCATAAATCAATAAAACATATAATCAAGAAAGAACCTTCTCTACTTACTACTGCAGACTTATTTTAAGACTGCGCTTAAAATCCACTTATCTGCTTCTGTGCAGTGACCTTCCCAAACAGGTCGCTCCAAGATCGTAGTCATGATTTGGAGATGCCGGTGTTGGACTGGGGTGTACAAAGTTAAAAATCACACAACACCAGGTTATAGTCCAACAGGTTTAATTGGAAGCACACTAGCTTTCGGAGCGACGCTCCTTCATCAGGTGATATAGCCTATCACCTGATGAAGGAGCGTCGCTCCGAAAGCTAGTGTGCTTCCAATTAAACCTGTTGGACTATAACCTGGTGTTGTGAGATTTTTAACCCTCCAAGATCAGTTGTGAATTTCACTGTTTTTTAATTTTCCCAAACGCATTCCGATGTTCAACAATACATGAATTCAAAGAGCAAAGGCAGTAACTGTGCAAGTTCACTGTGGTGTCAGTTTCTTTCTCTCTCTCTCCTGCACTGACCTCACCATGTGCTTCCTTTGTCTGTTCCTCTCCCTTTTAAAACTGCTGTTGTTTTGACTTTCTTTTCTCCAAAGTTCCAAAACAATGCAACAGCATATAAAACAGTAATTGCTGCTCCTGGAGTTCGAGGAAATCACCTCCAACACCTAAAATACCTCAATAAAGGGACAGCTGTTACAGCCAGGAATTTTCCCCGTCCTCCATCTTGGATTACCCAGAATCCTCCATTGTGTCTGTGCTGTTCAAAAGTGAAAAAACAACTCATGGCTTATTTGAGTGTCACCTTCCAGCACTAGGTATGTTGGCTTGCAGGTAGTTGTGCTTCAGATGCAGATGTATGTATCTTTTAAATTTGTTGAAGGTTTCTGCCTCAATCCAGGTAGTGAATTCCAGTCACTAATCACTCTATGGGTGAAGAGGTTTCACCTCATGCCTCCTGGTGATCTGACCTCTCCACTATGAGAAACAAGACTTCCCCATCTATTTTATCTAGGACTCTTAAGCCTTTCTTATCAAAGGTAAAAAAACCTAGCTTATCCAATCTTTCCTCATAACAACAATTTTCAAATTTTAAAAAATTCAATCATGGGGTGCAGGCATCACTAGCCAGGCCCAACATCATTACCCATCCCTAGTTACCCTTGAGAAGGTGGTAGTGAGCTGTCTTCTTGAACCACTGCAGTCTATTTGGTTTAGGTACACCCACAATGTCATTAGGGAGGGAATTCTAGGATTTTCACAGTGACAATGACAGAACAGTAATATATTTCAAAGTCAGGACAGTGATTGGCTTAGAGGAAAACTTGCAGGTGGTGGTGTTCTCATGTATTTGCTATCATTGTCCTTCAAAATGGCAGTGGTCATGTAGGGACCAGGATTTGGAAGGTGCTGTCTAAGGATTCATTTACTAAATCATTCATCCTCATAGCTGTAATGGATTCCAGAACCAATAATGCTGTATCCTCACCTGTTGCTATCCTCTTCTCTATACTGCCTGAAAATTCAAAATCCAGGCATGTTGAATGCTCCTATTCAAGCCAAGCTTTTGTTATAGAAATGATATACTGCCAATTATCTATTTGTGCCTTCAGTTTATTGGGCTTATTTGCTATTCTCCTTTTATTTACATATATATCTTTTACCACTGACATTTTTATGTTGTACACTTTAGAACCTTCACTTCCATATGAACTTGTTCATCCAGGTTCTGTTCGATGTAGACCTTCTGCACTGTTTCAACTGGTGCCAAACTCCCAAAAACAAGACCCAATGCCTCAAAACTTGATGTCCTCCCATTTCCAACACCTTTCCAGCTACTTGTTCAATCACTCAATTATCCTATACCTTGTAACATTGGCATGTGGGACTGGCAGTAATCTTGAGGTTACTAATTTTGTTCAGTTTTTCAATTTCCTTTCTATCTTACTAAAATCTGCTATGAGGAACTCTCCCTTCCCACGCCATTGGTACTAACTTTGACTATGACCTCTGGCTGATCAGCCTTCCCAGAAGAATGTCAAGCAACCATTCCTGACCCTAGCACCAGAGAATCAACAGACCACCCTGGAGTCACATCCATAGACAAAGACACTGTTCACCCAAATGGTGAACACAATATTTTATCACATGTTCTTTCTCTCTTCTTCTTACTCTCCTGTACAGCAGAGTGATGTATGATGCCACTGACTTTTCTCTAACTATACTTCTCCAAGGACCCTACATCCTCATCAGTATCCAAAACAGAAAACCAACCTGGAATCTGGACTCTAGAGGACTCCTGTACTACCTCCCTGGCCCTCTTGGACTGCCTGGCAGTCATCTATTCCTTCCCAACTTTCAAGCTGCAGTGTGACCAGCTTTCTGAACATGCTATTCACACAGCTCTCAGCCCTGTGGTCTACCAGTGATTCCAACTATTGCTCAAGTTCTGAAACGCACACTCCAGGTTTCTGCAGCTGGTGTCATTTCTTGCGCGTTAGCATCCACAACTTTCCACGTAGTACAAGACACTTGTACCATATGACCAAACTGACATGCAATGTATTAACTTTACTCCCTTATGTTAACTACTGTTTACTTACATACATTGATTTTACTTGGCCTTGCTGTGACTCCCCTATTGCTTGTTTATGTTTTGAATCCAAGCAGCTACAATTTTTTTAAAAAAGGAAAAAAAAAATCAAATTTTCAGCCATTTATAGACACTCCTCAATGGAAGTTTCTCACCAACCAATTAACTTAGTTCTCCTCTAATGTGACAAAGACTTCTTTTCAGAGCCAGCCCTTCCTTCTGCTTTTCAACTCCTGGTCTAGAGGCTGAAAAGATAGAAAGGACACATCTCCCCCACCTCCTTAACAAACTCCCCTATTTACCAGGAATTGCACTGACTTCACTCATCTCCAACTTTAATGAACCAACACTGCCTTTCAGAACAAGCCAACCTGTATAGACTCAGGGTCTGGAGCCCCACAGCCATAACCCATTCCACTCTAAGAAGCCCCTTGAAACCACTTATTCCAATATTTCCTTAGCATCAGTTTGTTTGATAACGCTGTGAAGTGCGTTGGGATGTTTAATATTACAGGCATTTTGTAGATACTAGCCAGCTGTAGAGAATCACCATGTTCTTCCCCACCCTTTTATTCTATCCTGCATTCCCTTTCCAATAGGGCCAAAGGATAGGAATTAGGAGCAGGAACTTTGGTTGCTTTTTCCCTCCCAAATTACAAGTACACTCAGTGCTCTAATTGCTGCCTTTTAAGATCTGTTTTCTCCAGAGACAACTACAATCTTAATTGGGCAACTGTCTTTACCTATTTGACTAATGTGGAGGAGGAGAGGCTCTCTCACACTCTACAATTAATGAGAAATTAGAAGGTCACTAGCTCATCTACTGATATAATAAACTTTGCCACCAAACCGAATGATGTGCGAACTGTTTAACTTACCTGAAAAACATGTCTGCTACCAATTCTGAATGCTGATGTCAGCACCACCAAGGGGCCTACTAATTTGGGGGCTGGTGGTGAGAGGACATATCATGTTGGGTCATAAGAGTTAGTAGTTTTCACTTGAAGTTATAGTGGATGTTGAGGTGGCCAAATATAGCATTGGCAGAGCAGGCTACTAGTCAATAAGACGGTATCAATATATAGGGAGGGAGAATTTGATAGCAATGCAATCACCCCACCAAGAGTAAATTTCCATTCAGAAGGAACTGCATTTGAATTTAATAATTTGCCCAATGTGATCACCAAGTTTATCTGATCTCGTCCTGGCTCAATTCTGATGGTGCAATTGCCACCTGATGTGAAGTTGTTTGTTAATCAAATCACATTCTGGATCCATTTAAATAAAAGGTTTAGATTTGAGGCTTCTTGTGTAATTCAGTTAATTGTTCAAATCTATCCTATATGATGCTTAGGTTAGAGAACTCTATCCCAATTTGTACCAATGAACAGCTTAGACTGTGGTACATCAACAACCCAGATTCACATGGAGCCAGTTTTCAGTAAACACCATTAACTGCAGCACCTTGTTCCTAGTTACTATGCACATTATTTACTCTTGAGGGATCTTGTGACACGGCTGAACAGGTTGATGAGAAAATGTATTAACACTTTCTGACCCAGTCACTACATATACACATCAGATGACTCATTGACAAAACACTTCAATAACAGGAATGGAAAGGTTCATTCATAGATTTTTACAACACGGAAATAGACTTTTTGGTCCAAATCATCCATGTCAACCAAATATCCTAAATTAATCTAGTCCCATTTGCCATCATTTGGCCCATATTCTTCTAAGCCCTTCTTATGCATGTTCCCATCCAGATGCCTTTTAAATGTTGTAAATGTACCAGCCTCCACTACTTCCTCTGGCAGCTCATTCCATACTCAGACCTCCATGTAAAAAAGTTGATCATTAGATCCCTTTTGTATACTTTCCCTCTCACCTTAAACCTATGCTTTCTAGTTTTGGACTCCCCTACCCTGGGAAAAAGATAGACTATTCATCCTGTCCATGGCCCTCCATTTTATAAGCCTCTGTAAGGTCACCCCTCAGCCTCTGACACTTCAGGAAAAATAGCCCCAGCCTATCCAGCTTCTCCCTATAGCTCAAACCCTCCATCCCTGGCAACATCCCTAACCAGAAATGCCTTGCCCCTCTCTTGCCCCCTTTCTACCCTTCCCATAGCATCTCTACCCTGGAACATTAAGCTACCAGTCCTGCCCTTCCCTGAGCCACATTTCTTAAGTAGCTATAATATCCCAGTCCCATTTTCCCAACCATACCCAGAGTTCATCTGCCTTACCTATCAGGCCCCTTGCATTGAAATAAATGCAGTTTAATTTATCAATCCTACCTCGTTCTCTGCCTAGCTTTTATCTGCCTCATTATTTAACCTGCTTCTCTTAACTGTACCAGCCTCAGACTTAGTTCTTTTCTCACTTTCTCTTCAGGTCCCTTACTAATTTAAAGCATCCCAAGTAGCACAAGTAAAGCTCTCCACCAGGGTATTGGACCCTTCCAGTGCAGGTGCAAACCGGCCTTCTTATACAGGTCACTTCTACTCCAGATGAGATTCCAATGATCCAAAAATGCAAATCCCTATCCCCTTCACCAGCTCCTCAGCCACCCATTCATCTGCTCTATTCCTACTTTCATGAGCACCTGGCACTAAGAGTAATTCAGATATTACTACCCTTGAGGACCTATTTTTTAACCTCTTGCCAAACTTTCTATATTTTTTCTTCAGAACCTTGTCCGATGTTTTTGGTACCCACATGTATAACAATCTCCTTCCAGTCACTCTCCCCTTTGAGAATATTCTGCACCCTCTCCAAGAATATTCAGTTAAATTGTGAACACTTTTATGTAGACACAGCTTTAAAGTGCAGATGGCCTAAACGAAGACTGATGTCAGAAAATAATTATTTGTATCAAGATCAGCAAACTACCCAGAAGGATACTGGCTCTGCTTAGAGAGTAGGTAATGCTTTGAATTACAATGTAGTATGGTTAGTGTTCTGGAAGAATGGAGTTACACAGCTGAAAGCTCTTTCAGATGAAATACTTGCAATTTTATAGCAATTGCTAGAATTTAACTAACTCGAAAACTTCATATAGAAGCCAGAGCCAGCCCTTTTTTTAAAAAAGGAAGAAATGTAGTCATGCCATAATAATTCTTTATTGCAATTAAAAATGTAAATAAGCACCACATGGAGGAAGCACTATGATAAAATTACTCAAAACTCTGAACAATTCGCTCATTCTCTCATTTTCATTTCAAATATCACAATATCACACATTCCTTTGGAAGAATTCTGGGCAGACCCACAAACAGAAAGGCAGCTTACAGGTGTATGTTAAATACCACTCAATTCGAATATAATTAATATAATACAAGGTTACAGTTCAATAGTTTTGATGTAATGAGTATTTCCCAGCCTTCAAGTTTCCTCTCTCTTGCTTGAAAACCCTGATTCCTTTCGGACTAGAATTCCACATGTCTATGAATCTCACACAGGGAGCAACAGGCAAAATATCCAACTCTCAATCCAAACCAACATATAGTCCAGCAGGAAAATTATACTGACTAGGTGCATGAACCTGACAGTGGGGGAATTTCCCTCAATCCCACTCCGCTGCCAACAGTCTCAGCTGAGACCAACTAATTCAGCACAGACCAATGCTAAACTGGGGATCAGTAGCAGATCATGTGCATTACCACTGAAGCCACATTTTGTTTCCTCAACAAAAAATAATAAGCTCCTGTGAATTACGAAACGCTACAAACATTGCTATATTCATTTGCGTCAGTTTATAGCTCTTAATAAGCAACCTAAGCATGTCAAATACCTGAACAAATGCCATGTCACTTTCCAAGGCACGAAAGGTAAATATTCCCAAATGAGATATTCTCAGAATCTTTTCAAAGCACTTAATTCCAACCCTTGCCAACCAGCACTACTTTTCATCACTCTCCTATTGAATAACTGATACAGGGGTAACTTCCAAAGGCATTAATTCCACACATCCCACTGGCCATTAAACACATGGTCATCCTTCAAAGTGAACCTAGACAGTAAGAGCATTGCATCCACACCAAACCCTAATGTCCATCAACATTCCAGTGGGAGTCACTGAACATTAACTAGATTCGTTCATTTTATAAAGTTTTTGATTGCCAAATTCTTCCTCTGTACTAGACTCAGTAAAGTTGTTTTTGAATTTCGTTACACTTCAAACTCCTGGGCATATGTGAATAAAATGTGAACTCAAAGAAAGCTCTTTTAAATGTACAAATCTAAACTGCACTATATACTGGTGAGGTGTGGTCTCATGGGTGCTCTGATCCTTGCTGGGATGCAAGGTGATGGGCACTGAACCTGGTTATGAGTGCAATTCCACAAGTGCAAGCAGCCCTTCAATAACTTCAAACAAAATGCATCCATCAGCCAAGTGTACACTTTCCAGCAAAAATCCCTGGATAGTGACCAGGAACAGTAGGCTGAGATTTTGATTTCTTGTTTAGAGACACTAATTTTAGCACCGAGAGTTGTGCCTTGAACCTTTGAAGGTCTAGACCAAGGTTGTCACTGAAATGTGCATACCCAGAGCAAAACTCAAGAATGTAAACTGAATCCAAAGCCTTTATCTTAGGAATTCATGCAGATGGAAAGGTGCCAATCACACAAGACTGGGTCACGCATACCTCCGTAGTCTCTGAATGCCAATATATATTATCCCGAGTGTGTTTAAACAAAAACATGGCACACTGGTTTATGAATTATAAGCTTTCCCTTAACTTATGCATTTTTAAATAAATCAGTTAGTTAAAATAGTTAAGTCCTTCTCCTTAGCAATGATAAAATTAATCAATGTGCGTTTCCACTTAAATAAGTAGAGGTGCTTATAGATGCCATGTAATAATTAGTTCATGCTGGTGTTATGGCAGAAGCTTGGTACAAATTCCTTGAAACACATTGTTGCACTGCATCTCAGTGGCAGCACTGCTGGAATGCAGCTTGCAGACCTTCCTGTCCGAGAGGCTAACTTATTTCTTCCTCTAACATCTCGGCTTAGGGTCCCGCTGCAGCTCTTAGCTCCCAGTTTAGTGCAGAGTAGTACAGTTGTATTAAGTCATCTCTGGAACATGTAAATTGAGAATGGAGTATAATACTATCACGGCACAGCAAACCAAGTCTTGTTAATGTAGAAGCTGTACATCCTGAAATGTTTGAGCTAGTCAGGAGTGATGTCCCTTTTGTTATATGTATATCGGTTGCTCCTGTCCTGTTAGCAGCCGGTATGTTGCAGCTGGCATTGTCTTTATGTGTATCTAGAAATGAAGAAACAGTTATTACAGTATAAATATCCGCATCATTTCTAAATCTCTTGTCTTCATGCAAACACAAGCCGTGTTTCATGCAGTATTGAGCCTCAGAGTAGATGGCCCAGGTTTGATCTCTGTTTTTAGAATTGTCCAATTGCCCTTAGTACCCTTAATTAGGGATAAGGTTGGAGGGTGTAGAACCAGATAGTTTATGTGCTGTCAAGCACAATCAATGACTCAAAGCAAACATACGAATGTGAGTAGGCCACTCAGTCCTTCGAGTCTGCTCTGCCCTTCAACAAGATTATGACTGGTCTGATTTTAATCTCAATTCTACATTTCTGCACATTCCCAATGGTCATTTATTCTGTTGGTAATCAAGAATCTATCTCCTTCTGCCTTAACAAAAATGTAACAAATCGGCATCCACTGCTTTTTGAGGAAGGGAGCTCCACAGATTCTCAATTCTCAGGTAAAAATTGTTTCCTAATCTCCATTTTTAAATGATGAACCCTGGCTCTAGATTCTCTCACAAGAGGAAATATTCTTTCAAAATCTCCCTGATCAAGTCTTATACCACAACCACTTGATGAAGGAGGAACGCTCTGAAAACTAGTGCTTCCAAATAAACCTTTTGGACTATAGCCTGGTGTTGTGTGATTTTTAATTTTGTCCACCCCTGTCCAACACTGGCACCTCCAAGTCACGTTTCAATTCAATCACTTCTGACTCTTCTAAATTCCAGAGGATGCTAGACAGGCCTTTCTCATAAGGCAATCCACCCACTCCAACATTCCTTTCGGAGAATGCAAATATATCAGTACCTGATTAGAAACAGATTTGAGGATGACACTTCCCTGGAGATGGCCAATTCCTGACACTCACTGCCCAAGCTCATTAATGCATCATGCCACTTTGAGCAAGAACCCAGTGGTCAGTAGGGAAAATGACAAATTGCCCAAACCATCCCCTAGCAGAAGTTTGATTTTCTTTGGGTATATACTTTGAAAGGAAGACTAAAATATTTTAAAAATATGGATAGTAAATTGCAAAATACTAGTTACATGGAAACCAAATTAGTGAAGTGCAATTATCCACCATAAGAGGATTCCTGGAGTGAATACGGGTGCATAATTGAGAGATCTTAAACAATTGTCATAGAAGTTTGGCACAGCAACACTTTTGACTCAGGAATGCAGAAATACAAATACAACACAAATTTCTCTGATCTGTTGTAGGGAACCGACAGAAGTAATTACAAATTAACGATGACTTATCTATTAATTTATTTGGAATTCTGGTTCCATGACATTCCTCAATTTGCAGTTTCTTTCTAAGACATACTTTCGTGTGCCTCAGCAACTCTCTATGGTTTCTCCTTAGTGGCAGTTTATTTGAATTAGATTCCCTACTGTGTAGAAACAGGCCCCTCAGCCCAACAAACTCAAACTAACCCTCCCGAAGAGTATCCCACCCACACCCATTCCCCTTCATTTACCCCTGACTCATGCACCTAAACCTTTACATCCCTGAACACTATGGGCAATTTTAGCACAGTCAATTCACCTAACCTGCACATCTTTGTATTGTGGGAGAAAACCGGAGCACTTGGAGGAAACCCACGCAGACATGGGGAGAATGTGCAAACTCCACACAGACAGTTGCCCGAGGCTGGAATTGAATCAGGTCCCTGGTGCTGTGAGGCAGCAGTGCTAACCAATGAGCCACGGTGCCACCCCTGTTATTTAACAGTGGAAGGGAAATCACAGCCTAAATTAATTTTGTCCTAAAGCAATATCCACCCAGATCATGAGCATGACAACCAAATAATGTTTTGACCTTCCTAACCAAGACAGGTCAATGATAACTGTAGCAATCCTAAAACTGACTCAAGGTCACAGTGAGCATGAAGTCACATAGCTAGCCATCAATACAGGGTGCTTCTCAATAAACAGAGATTATACAATTCTTTTAATACCTGCTCTGTACTTTTGCCACTTACCTCACCAATGGCATTTGAAAGTCTTTGCACAATCTTATCATGTGGAGTTGCAACAACACTTTGTCCGTTTATTTCAATGATGCGGTGTCCTACTCGGATCCCACCTCGCTCTGCGATTCCACCTCTCATGAGGCTGTAGATCTGAATCAAGAAGCCGACAGAATATTTAGCAACATTGACGTGTTCGGTTATTGACCTGCTGCTGATTTTACATCAAGGCTAATCTTAGTGCCTTTAAAATAAAAAAAACAATATTAAGTCTGCTCACCTTGTTGGCTTTTCCCTTAAATTCGCCTTTCTCTTTTTTTTTAAAAAAGAGTTTGAGTTTTTCTTTTAATTTGTATTATGATCTTATCAGAAAACTGAATCATTGCCTGATGAGCAAACATTTGCAGCACTTCAGGGAGAAGGCAGGGGAGTGGCTCTGGGCCAAATATTCTTGCACAGAACCAGCATTGACTTGATGGGCAAATGGCCTGTTACTGCTCTGTAAACATTCTATGATTCTAATTTTTTAAAAATAAATTTTAAAATAATTTTTCTTCTCCCTCTGGGTCATCTCTGAAAGTTTTTTCAAAAGTTTTTACTGTCCAATCAAAAAGCCACAAGATGATCTTGAATCACATTGGTTAATGTCTGAACTTCCGGAAGCAACAGAATGAAAACGGACTCAATCCGCTGCAGTCAGCATGAGGAAGGAACACTTAGCTGGAGTGAACTTGTACAGTATATATAAGGGATTACTGCAGATTTCAGATGGGAATTTCAAGAAGCTCACACACCACAGGTGAACAATTCAGCAAATGGGAGAAATTTTAAGTAAATGAGGATTTTGTAAAACCAGTTGCTCAGGAGTAAGTTTAAGACAGAATTGACTGACAGGTTCAGATGACGTCAGCACAGATCTCAATTTCTAGGTTAGGTTATAGTCCCTGTAACTCACTCCCAACACTCATTAGACCTCTAAAGTGGTAGTATCCAATGACAACGGTGCACAATGCTTGACCTAGTGGTCTAAAATAAAGATAGCTTAGACAGTGTCAAGTAACTCCTAATGGGCATAGATTATCTGCACAAAACTGCTCCTGATTCAAGACTAATTAGCAACCTGTTCGAAAATAACTGACAAAACGAAATCTTCTGGCAGAAAACTGCTGTAAACTCTACTGAAATGTATCTGACCATACTTTACAGTGAAACATTATCAAAGGCCACCAGCTTTTCAGACACACAAGCCTTACAGTACAGCAAAGGCAATGCGTAGCTTGCAACATGTTTAAAAGCTTTTCCACTACATTAATGATGCGCCATCAAATGTATAATGGTCCATGTAGAGCTGAGTTATAGTGACCACTTTAAATGGCGGTGACTTATCTCCTGCACTGGAGATACACACTATTTTTTGAAAAAAGGGAACTTGCCAGGACTGACAAAGGGATTGATAAACATGCTGCAACTATGACCTATTCACAATGCTATCCCTTTAAAAGAATCAAAATTTACATAGCACCTTCCATGATCATGTGAATGAATGATGATTGATTGTCACTTGTACTCCATAATGAACAAAAGACTAAAATAGTGAAAAGCTTCAACTGATCATACTGCAAAACAGCCAATTGCTTACTTTGGTTACAGTCATTGTTGCAATACAGGAAACATAGGCAAATTTCCATTTTAGCAAGGTCTCAGAAAAGTCAATAAGATGTTATCTTTATCAATATAACTAAACATTAACAGAAATCCTAATGTACTTAATAATTAGATATCCTATATTATCAGTGTAACAGACAGAAAGGAAATTGCTATTTAACTTCCCCCAGAAATGTAGGTGAATTCTAAGCTCAATATCATGTGGATGAATTAGGTTTGACTCAAAATGAATATCAATCACAACACTTTCCGTACTGCATTCAAATTATCCCATTGAACCATGGTGAAGCTGCCAGCAGCACAATGGCCAGTGCTCCTGATGGTGCCAAGTTATCTGCTGGAGGACACAATTTGTTGCCCCCTGCTCTATCAACACTGGATCTCCATCAACTATCTATCAATACTCTATCAACAGGAAACAACAATTAAAAGTGAGAATGGAAATGAAACAAGTTAAAGAAAATGTTTAAAAGTTCAAATTATTTTCCTTCCTTTGATACCCAGCATGAGGAAGTGCTGAATTATTAGTGCTCATTTCTCTCAACTGTGCGAATAACCTGTTCTACAAAATGGCAGAGCCTGAGAAGCTAGAAATTCCTTCGGGGGTTAATAGTTAAAATTTGCGTGAAAATGGTTCATTATGGAATGGCCATACCTTTTTTATACTATGGAGCAGTTTGGTATTTGAGAGGTTTTTACCAAATGGGTCGCAGTGTTATATAACAACCCAAAAGCAGCGGTGATTACCAACAGCATAAGATCGGATAGCTTCAGTGTTGGCAAAAGTTGCCTTCAAGGATGCCCTCTCTTGACACTATTTACACTAGTGATCGAACCGCTGGCGAAAGCTATCCGAACTGACCCCAATATAACGGCCCCGGAGGTAGGATCGGGCAAGCATAAAATTACTCTTTATGTGGAGGACATCCTTCTTTTCTTAAATGATCCATTGACATCTGTGCCCCACTTAATTCAAGTGGTTAATTCATTTGATATGTTTTCAGGGTACAATATTAATTTTATGAAATCAGAGGCCATGCCACTAGGAGGTCTTGCCAGCATATTCAACTTTGTGGATGGTTCCCACTTCCCCTTTCAGTGGTCACTGGGAGGTTCTCTCTATTTAGGTATTTTTATAACCCTGGTATTTGATCAGCTATATAAAGCTAATTATACACGTTTATTAGAGAAAATCAGGTAGGATCTCCGATGTTGGGACGTTCTCCCGATATCCTGGCTAGGAAGAATGGCTTTGGTCAAGATGAATGTTCTCCCTTGCCTATTATACCCCATGAGAATGCTTCCTCTGATGTTGCTGAGACAGGTGCTGCGTAAGCTTTATGGTTGTCTTGGTTCTTTTATTTGGAGTCATAGCCAGCCCCTTATTAAATTAGATAAATTACAGCTCCCACAAGTAAGGGGAGGTCTAGATTTTCTGGATTTTAGGAAGTACCAACTGAGTTCCCTGCTAACATATGCGGCTGATTGGGTCTCCTGTAACCCACAATCAATTTGGCTGGATATCAAGGCTTCCCAAGCAAATTGCCCCCCTCATCAATCTGTTATTTATGGGTAAGATGAGAATTGTCACAGATCACTGTAAAAACACGACTGTACTAAACACAATCAAAGCTTGGAGGATGATACGACAGGATGAGGGCAATTTACAAAAAATCTCCCCTTTTACTCCGATAGTGGGAATGTTGGGATTTCAGCCTGGCTTGACAGATGCTGGATTTAAAATTTGGGAGTCCAGAGGAATTTCCTGCTTGGGAGATCTGTTCAATGGGGAAGTCATGATGTCCTTTGAACAGGTGCGTCAGAAGTTCGGGTTGCCTAGCAAGGATCTCTTTCGATATTTTCAAGTATGAGACTTTGTACAAAAAAAGACCACATTGATGACTAATCCTTACAAATCAGATATGGAAAGGAGAGTGCCAATGGGTTTACCCTCTGTCAGTACTCCCTATCACATGCTAGGTAATAAGGTATCGAAAGACATGGAATAGCAATATAAAACCTGGACTCAAGAATTAGGGATGGAAATCTCCTTAGAGATGTGGGAGGATATCTGGGAAAATGCCAGGATATCTGTAATAGAACTCAGGTTATTCAATTGAAGATACATCATAGGGCCCATATGACACCAGAGCGGCTTGCAATGTTCAAGGCAGGAGCATCCCCAATGTGCCCCAAATGTAAAATAGAAGTTGGTACTCTCACTCATTGTTTGTGGACATGCCGTAAGATTCGTAGATACTGGGACAGTGTAGCGAATGCCTTGGCAAAGATTTTGGGAACGGAGATTGGGTTGGACCCAGTGTCTCTCCTTTTGGGCTTTCCAAATCTTCCTTCTCTAGATGCGTATGGGAAGAAACTGTTTACTATCCTCTCCTTTTGAGCGAGGAAAAACATTTTAGCAAGCTTGGTATCGGAAAGTCCCCCAGGACTTTCGAATTGGCATAGGACAGTTATGGAACATATTTCCCTGGCCTTCCTTACGAATATGGTGCACCAGAAAATGGAATTGTTTTACAGAACATGGTGGCCCTTCTTGAGCTACATTGATGCAGATGTATTGGCCATACTGTCTAGGACCTTTGTTTAGCCATGAGGATGATGTTTGTTGGTTCGGGGGCCCCTGGGAGGAAGAATCCCGTATAAATATGGGTCTTGTTATGACTTGATATAATTTTATTTTGAATGTTTATTTATTTATTTACTTACTTTGTTAGTTATGTACTATACCGTAGCTTTATATTTATATATATATATATATATATATATAATATATATAATATATATAAAGTCTTCTTTCTTATAGCTTACTTTGTGTTTTGGTAGTTTGTAGAGTAGATTAGCAGTTAGTTTTCTTAATTTATATCACTGCTGTTACTATGTTGTAAAGTAGTTACACTATTTTATATTAGTTTTGTAATTTTGTTAAAAAAACCCCCAAAACCTTTTTCTTTTCAATAAAAACATTTACAAAAATATGGTTCATTACGGGTATATGAATAGGAAGGGTTTGGAGGGATATGGGCCGGGTGCTGGCAGGTGGGACTAGATTGGGTTGGGATATCTGGCATGTACGGGTTGAACCGAAGGGTCTGTTTCCATGCTGTACATCTCTATGACTCTATATTTTACTTACAATGCCATCCTGTACACTAAATCCAAGCTTATTTACTTACTTTGTTAGTTATGTACTATACCGTAGCTTTTTATATAAAGTCTTCTTTCTTATAGCTTACTTTGTGTTTTGGTAGTCTGTAGAGTAGATTAGCAGTTAGTTTTCTTAATTTATATCACTGCTGTTACTATGTTGTAAAGTAGTTACACTATTTTATATTAGTTTTGTAATTTTGTTAAAAAAAACCCAAAACCTTTTTCTTTTCAATAAAAACATTTACAAAAATATGGTTCATTACGGGTATATGAATAGGAAGGGTTTGGAGGGATATGGGCCGGGTGCTGGCAGGTGGGACTAGATTGGGTTGGGATATCTGGCATGTACGGGTTGAACCGAAGGGTCTGTTTCCATGCTGTACATCTCTATGACTCTATATTTTACTTACAATGCCATCCTGTACACTAAATCCAAGCTGGTGTTTTTGATCTGGTCGTTTGATAATTGCTGTGGTGACTGGAGGACAACGTACAATGTTGAGTGTCACTTCAGACTGGTATTTCAAGTCCTTTAAAAGCAATATGTTAAATGTCAGATAAAAATCTGGTGTAAAACCTAAGTGTCTAACTGGCAGTAAGATCACTACAAAAACCGTGCAAAGTATGGTCAGCGTCACTCACCATTCCTTATCTTAATAGACAGTCACATTGAAAAAACAACACTCTGCTTCATAAAAGGAATCAAAGATAAATCTAGCAACTGCAGCCCAGTCAGTTTAACCTTGGTGATACAAAATCTTTTAAACGTGATAGAGAGACAGAATAAAAAAGCAAGTTGTAATGAACCTTCACAAAACTCTACTTCAATCTTAAACTACTTAACCTTAAATACTGAGCACTGCTTTTGGGAAGGATGTGAGGTATTAAAAGAGATCAAACCTCGTTAAAGAGAGGCACAAATTTGAAGCGTTTCATCTTGCATTCATCAGGCTTTAAAAAGTGACCAAAAAAGATTCACATGAAATGCTCCAGGGATGAAGAACTTCAGTGATGTGAATAGAATGGGAGGAGCTAGGTGTTGTCCATGCAGAAGGTTGATAGGACATTTGTTAATTGTGTTCAAAATTGAGGGACCGAGACAAAGTAATTACTGTTCTTATGGCAGGCTGGTAAGAACCAGAGGACATTTCAAAGTTGACTGACAGATGAGTCAATGGCAAGATATGAAAAAAAAACCTTTTATACACTATGAGTGGTTAAATGCAGACTGAATTGAAAGTGTGGCACTCAGGCATGAGTGGGGATTTGAAACGGCTATTGCCTAAGTACTCAGAAAGAAAATGAGCAGGACCATATGGAAAGCATACAAAAGCGAAATTAATAGCTGCCTTTTGTGTTGTAAACACTTTATGAATCTATTGTACTAAGTAGCAGCTATTATCCATTTGCTTAATAACTTATACATTTAATTGTTTTTCATTGCTTGGCAAAGGTGCAACCTCATGGGTGCAGCAACCCACTCTCCCTGTGCTGAAAACTGGATAGCAGCTTCTCTCTCACCATTGGGAGCACAACCGCTAAACCATATCTAATCAGGAATACAAAAGCAGAATACTGCAGATGTTTCAAATTTGAAACAAAAATGGAAAACACTCTGAAGGTCAAACAAGATTTACGAGAGAAAATCTTTAACATTGTTTCTCCTCCACAGATTCCGTATGATCTGAGAATTTTCAGCATTTTGTGTTTTAATTTCCTGTTGTCCGAATGCCAGATGCACACACTTATCCAGATACTGTATTGGATGCCTGTTCGATTTTTCTCTCCCAATATCAGAACACACAGGAAAACTGTAGCACCTCAACTGCGTAGGGAGTTAAGCTCCTAATGTCGAGGAGAAAGTGAGGACTTGCAGATGCTGGAGCTCAGAGTCAAAAGGTGTGACGTTGGAAAAACGCAGCATGTCAGGCAGCACGTGAGGAGCAGAAGAGTTGACATTTTGGGCATAAGCCTTCATCAGGAACATGCCGATGATGTGCACATTCCTGATGAAGGGTTTATGCCTGAAACATCAACTCTCCTGCTCCTCGGATGCTGTCTCACCTGCTGTGCTTTTCCAGCACCACAAATTTTGACTCTAAGCTCCCAATGTGTCTGGTTTAGCATCTAAAAGTGCCTTCCAGGTAGCTGAGGAGTAAACAAACCAGTAAACTTCATAAGCATATTCTTCCAATAGTTTGGAGTTGCGTCTGGTAACACCTGCCGAAGATATGGAGTAAGCTGCCACAGACACACTAACAATACCCAGTTCTACATCTCTCCTTTCCACTGTCCAACAATCATCTAAACAGTGGCCATTTCTTTGCCCATCTTCTAGCCTGTCCAAGTCATTCTGCAGCTCCCCCCCCCCCCTTCCCCCCCTCATCAACACTACCTGTCCCTCCACCTATATTTGTGTCATCTGCAAACTTAGCAATAATGCCCTCAGTTCCTTCATCCCAAACAGATGAATGGCTGTGGTCACAACACTGACCTCTGTGGAACACTAGCTACCATCCTGAAAAAGGCCCCATTATCCCCACTCTCTGCCCTCTGCCAGTCAGCCATTTCTCTATCTATGCCAGTACTTTGCTGCTAATGCCAAAGCATTTGATAAAAATCTGCTACTTTCTCCTCAAGGTCAGACCAATTCTGACTTCATCCCTGCTAAGGAAACCAACTTTTGCAATACAATCTCATCATGTCAATACACTTCCATTACCACACATGACTGGACAGTTTTTATCTGCAAGCCTAGACAACAGAATGTCATCCAGGGGAAAGTGAGGACTGCAGATGCTGGAGAGTCAGATTCAAAAAGTGTGGCACTGGAAAAAGCACACAGGTCAGACAACATCCGAGGAGCAGGACAGTCAATATTTCGCGCATAAGCCCTTCATCAGGAATGGTAGGGCAAAAGGGTACGAGTGATAAGTGGGAGGGAAGGTAGGTGGATGGCATTTTTTTTGCAAGATCACTTTTGAATTTAACATTTCAACAAACTGGTATTTACAGACATTACATTTAAAGTTAAATTCAACTTTTAAAAGCAGCACCAAGTAAATAATACAAAACAGCATGATTATAAGTTGGCCATCCCACCTACCTTCCCCTCAGCTCCACTCCCAACCCCCATTTACGTCTAAGGCCCCTTTCCCCTCCGTATTCCTGACGAAGGGCTTATGCCCAAAATGTCGACTCTCTTCCTCCTTGGATGTTGCCTGACCTGCTGTGCTTTTTCCAGCACCACACTTTTCAACAGAATGTCAGCTCTGTCTGTTAAAACACAATTCTATCTTTACTTGACATACACACTTTCATTTCCTAGTAGTGGTCACTTGATGAGTCCTTGGATTGCTGCCCATTCATAGTTCAAGAATGTTAAGATCAATTGCAATTTACTATCACTCTATAGCTCAGACTGAATCCGAGACCTACTTGGTTTGTGTGGCTCAATATCACAGCCAGCAGGAAATCCAACTCATACCTCTAAGGAAGTTGCACTCAGATGCTTATATCAATGCATAAAGTTATATCAGAGAAACTGACTCCAATTTATAACAAAAGTCATTACTGCTTGGGAAACTATATCTTAAGGCAACAAGATAAATAAAGGAAGTAATGCTCAGAAACTGTGGCGCTGCAGGAATATAGTACCTTGATTATTCCCTGGCAGGTAGCGAGCGGTAGTCCAACTAAACTAGTGCCATTCACAGAAATGATTTGGTCACCAATATTCAGCTCTCCTGATCGTTCCGTTGGCCCACCGTGCATGAGGTTGGCTATTACCACTGTGGGAAGGATGGAGCCCCACCCTGACTCCACAATTACAAGGCCAAGGATCTCTCCCTTTGCTTTCTCTATTCGGACCTACATTGAAACCAGAACTGCATTAGTCACTCACATGCACAGTGGAAATTTGCGCAGTAAAAACATCACATATTTTAACAACTGGCACGATTTCTCAACTGAGAAGAATTTGGGGGAGAAAAAACATGATGGGAAACTATCTTTAACCAGCAGACTCTCGTATCTTCCCAAATTTCTTCCCTCATTTCTTGAGGGCATGCTGTTGCTGTCCCACAGGCACTAGCAGTTCTCATGACCAACCCACACTGGTGTTGTTAGAAATTTTCCTGCTTTTATCTCAAGTTAATTCTAAATCAACTACCATTCCTCCACTGTCACGACTCACAAATCCAGAATGATACCGCATTAGACTGGAACACGATTTAAAGGGTCCCAGAGTGTAACAACATTTTAAGATTAATCTTTGGGCACTATCTTCTAAATTTCAAGTGTAATTACTTCTCTTCCTTACTTACTTTGTTGCCTCTCCCTCTTTACTAAATTCATCAGGGCATACAGTGCCTGCTTAAAACTATGTTCAAAGAATAACATCAATTCAATACTGCCTACACTGAAAGTCAAAGACAAAGTGGCCTTCAGACATAATCCTAGTCTGTGCCAACAGTCAATTTCAGTAGGAAAATCACTCTAACTGCCTTAGCATCTCAGAAATTTTAGACTTAGATTGGGGGAAATGATCAACCTGAGAATTTATTCCTGATCACCACATGGTGACCCTTGGTAGTAGTTAATGCAAGAAAAGAATTGCCAGTTTTGGCTGCAACATGCCACTCAGTAGAAGACTGTATTGCTCACAAACATCATTTCAGCAAGTGGTGGAAAGTCATCTACATTGTAGATGAATAAATAATCAAAAGCCAGTGCCTCTACGACTGATGTGGAGAAAAACTGGCAACCCAAATCATTAGGATGCTTTTGGTAACACCCAGTAGTAAAAAGCACTGTCCAGTCTCCTCCCAATAGTTTTTTTTAAACAAATGAAAACTAACATCCCCAGATATTCTTAAACTCTTAATATATTGAAACAGCTCTAACTATAATTTTACTCACTTCACCTCCATATCAGATGCTCACCTCTTTGGAGTTCTCTGACTTGGAAAAATGTACAAGATCCCCATTGTAAAATTCGGTGTCAAGTAAATCATTGTATTCATTAGGACTCAGATCCGCAGGGTTGATACCATTAGCATTCAGAAACTGCTGGTAGGCCACAGTGAAAGCTTGGCCTATCGCTTGTGCGATAAGTGATGCCTGCAAGCGAAGGCAGAAACTAAGTTTTTGCTTCAGAAGGATATGTTGGGTCTTCAGTTAATTTTGCAACGGATACAAATGGATCATAAAATGGGAGGTGGTCAAACATATTTGCATTCAGGTTTTTTACAAGATGTTTGGAACAAATTCATCAGTTTTTTGTGCTAACTACTTTCAAAACCAACACACTCCCAAGGTGTACTTGGAACACTTACCTTATTTTAATCAAAGAAAATCAGCACTTACACTAGATTAAAAAAAATAAAGTAACATAAATCAAACACTGCTAAGTCAATAAATTCAAGATTCCCCCGAATCAAAATGCAAGATCCCCTCTAGTCCAGGGACCATTGTTTAAAGATCTATGCTATAACAAAATAACACATGCTACTCACATCTTCTGATTCAAAGACATGGCATATCATCTTGTACTCTCGCTTTGCAGCAGGCGAGTTCCTGGTCTCCTGGTCTGGCGATTTACGTGGCATTCGTCGACGAGCCATGAAAACTATTGTAGTTCCAATATCTGCAATGTACGAAATGGTCTGTAGAGGGTGATCCATCAGGGCTTCCTACAGTAACAGGGATTTGATTTGTGACAAACTAAAGACACAGGCCCACAATATATTGTCATATAGAGTAAATGGCTTTCATTTAAACATAGGGCTGTTCAGCTCTACCACTGAGATTGATTAGACAAAGAATTTGTTAAATAATTACTGATTTCTTTCCAAGTTTTTGTGTGTGTGGTGGAGGGGGAGGGGGAGGTGATGAGATATATATTTTTGGACTGCACGACACAAGGTAGACTTTATTTCTGTGCACAATCAGAAGTGCAATCTTTCAGTTGGGATACCAAACAAAACTGCAGCTGTCTTCTCATGAGTAAATAGAGTCATAGAGCACGTAAACAGACCCTTCAATCCAACTCATCTGATCACACATCCCAGTCTGACCTAATCCATTTGCCAGCATTTGGCACATATCTGTCTAGCTAGAGAATTAATGAAAAGCACTGGAAGATAGGTTTTGTTTCATTTGTTTGGGAGATTTGGATAGCACTGGCTAGGCCAGCATTTATTTATGCCGCTTTAGATGTGATCAGCTGCCTTCCTGAATGCCAGGGTGCACACACTGTGCTGTTAGGAAGGCAGTGTCAGCACTATGACCCATAACAGTGAAGGAATGGTGATATATTTCCAAGTCAGGATCCTATATTAGAGTGGTGCTGGAAAAACACAGCAGTTCAGGCAGCATCCGAGGAGCAGTAAAATCGATGTTTTGGGCAAAAGCCCTTCATCAGGAATACAGGCAGAGTGCCTGAAGGGTGAAGGGATAAATGAGATGAGGGTGGGGGTGAGGAGAAATTAGCATAGAGTACAATAGGTGAGTGGGGGAGGGGATGAAGGTGATAGGTCGGGGGTAGTGGAGTGGATAGGTGGAAAAGAAGATAGGCAGGTAGGACAAGTCATGGGGACAGTGCTGAGCTGTAAGTTTGGAACTGGGGTGAGGTGGGGGAAGGGGAAATGAGGAAACTGTTGAAGTCCACATTGATGCCCTGGGGTTGAAGTGTTCCGAGGCGGAAGATGAGGCGTTCTTCCTCCAGAGATCTGGTGGTGAGGGAGCGGCGGTGAAGGAGGCCCAGGACCTCCATGTCCTTGGCAGAGTGGGAGGGGGAGTTGAAATGTTGGG